>NC_090649.1:49007745-49166570 GCF_040937935.1 Hyperolius riggenbachi | reverse complement strand
ATCTTTATACGGCCATATTGCATCTGTATAGCGATCCCTGGCCAAAGGGTTGCCACTTCCATGGGGTTTCCAGGGGGTCCGTATGCAATGGAAACCCTGTCACATGTAATTCATTGCTCTTTCTTTTGATATACGTAAATTTACACTAGACAAGACAAGACAAATAACATTTATATTGCGCTTTTCTCCTTGCGGACTCAAAGCGCCAGAGCAGAGCAGCAGCCACTAGGGCGCGCTCTATTGGCAGTAGCAGTGTAAGGGAGACTTGCCAAAGGTCTCCTACTGAATTAGTGCTGGCTTACTGAACAGGCAGAGCCGAGATTCGAACCCTGGTCTCCTGTGTCAGAGGCAGAGCCCTTAACCATTACACCATCAGCCAACTGCCACTACCATTAGGTTGATACATTATCGGTCATTTATCGCATTTAAACGTGTACTTTTTTTTTTACCGTGAATTTAAAGTCAATTTTCTCAAAAACTATAAGGTCTTTTTGAGAAAAAAGTTTCCTCTTTTTTTTTTCTTTTTACCCACTGTTCTCCTTAACATTCCCTGCAAATTTGGTGATTGTAGCTGGGAAGGGGACTTTGCTATAAACCTCGAAAGTTGGCGACCATTAGGTGAAAATATTAACATTTTAGAGTATTTACATGAAAAAACTCGAAAATGAAAACGCAAAAATGTTAGCTTATTTTCGTGAACAAAAATCTTGAAAACAGAAATGGCATTTTCAGTGGGAAAATGCCCTTGGGGAAAATTCACAAGCAACACTGGCAGCGGATGTTTGTTGGTGCTGTGGGGTAAATTGCTCAAGGCCAGGGGTGCCAGGCTCAGATGGGGGAGGAGTTTCAGCTTTGCACCGACCCACCAATGGGGAGCTCTGGGGCTCCCAGATGCAGTGGCAGAAGACGCGTGTTATCGCGTTTAGACAAGCGATGCAGGCATCGCTTCCAGGCAGCATGAGAAGTGGTGCAATAGGGTAGAGTGTAAAGAGCTCGCCCAAGCAAATTTTTGAACACCTTGCCTAGGGCTAAGTGCAAATGAATCAGTCAATGTTATTGTTTAAAGCGGGATTGTCATTGTTGTCACCATAAAAATCAAGTTTCAACAGCAACTGGTCTGAGTGTATTAAGTGATAAAGATGCTAATCCTGCATTCAAAACTTTTTCTGCTGTTATGGTTTGGAGTTATCACATACAGTACCTTAGGAGCACTGGCTCTTTGATTGCCATTGCCAAACAGTTGCATGCTGGGGGTCTTTTTATTTATAATATATTCCTCCTCTTCAGTTCCCCCTCCTTCTAATGACATAAGACAGTGCACTTCCTAGTATAGACCTCAGTGGGAGTGTATGAAGACTCTGGGAGGAGGGCGGGTAACGATTACACTATTAGCAAGAGGAAAAAAAGAGTGAGGGAGGAAACGATGTCAGGAGGTCAAAGGTAACAAAGATGGAAACTGCCTAGAACTGGATTCTCTGCTTTTCCTTTATACAATTCACAGGAATCTTAATATGGACAGTGCAACACATCTGTTATGTAAGTAGCAGTAGTATTTATCTACTTATATATGTGTTTTTTATTTCTAGGTTAGCATGGGTGTCACTTGTTCTTTAGCTCTGGCGAGTCTGACACTTGCATCAGGCCCAATATGTAGTAAACAATATGTATATCTAGAGTCTGTGGCCCATATGCAATTACCTTTTTCTCCTAAGTTTTCTCCTAAATGATATTTTCAAACTTATCAATAAAATGCCTTTTAAAGGGAAGGTTCAAGCAAAAAAAAAATGAGTTTTACTTACCTGGGGCTTCTACCAGCCTCATGTAGCCATCCTGTGCCCTTGTAGTCACTCACTGCTGCTCCAGTCCCCCGCTGGGAGCTTTCTGACCTCGGAGGTCAGGGCCGAATTGCGTACATTTTTACACATTCCCGCTAGTGCAGGAACATTAACACATACATTTTTACGTGTTAGTGGTGCAACACGTAAATTTTTGTTCCTGCACTAGCTGGAATGCGTAAAAATGTATGCAATGTGGCCCTGACCTCCGAGGTCAGAAAGCTGCCAGCGGGGGACTGGAGCAGCAGTGAGTGACTACAAGGGCACAGGATGGCTACATGAGGCTGGTAGAAGCCCCAGGTAAGTAAAACTCATTTTTTTTTTTGCTTGAACCTTCCCTTTAAATCACCAGCAAGAAAGAAAATACTTAAAATAGTTTTGATAGTCCTTCTCCATCCACTTTTTGGTACTTTCTCAGTTGCAAAGTGCTGAAAAGTTATTCTAGAAGATTAAAAATTATCTAAGAGAACGCAGGGGAAAAAGTGAATTGCTTATGGGCCAGTGAGTTTTAGGTTATACTAGCTGATTGCCTGGCGTTGCCCGGGAATGTATTTGGCTAGTGTTGGCTCCACCCACTTTTTCTAACCCTAACACACAATTACTCAATGACCAAGTTTGTGAGCTTTGCGGTCTTTGGAATCAATAATTTGCATTGAAATAAAAAAAAATGTGATTGGCTGTTTGTGGCTCCACCCCCTTTTCTGAATTTGAACCCCAGTCACCCAATGACCAACTGTACCAAGGTTTAGGCCTGTGCCATTAACAGTGCAAGAATGGCAGCAATTAAATATTCCCCTTGAGAAGCAATAGGTGAAGTTTGATTCATTTTTGTAGGTCACCCAGTGACCAACTGTGCAAAGTTTGAGAACCCTGCCATTAACAGTGTAAGAATGGCTGCAGTATACATTTTCCCAGTGAAATTTTTGTCTCCGCCCATTAATGGCCTGGAACTGCCTGCCCGTGTATGTATTTGACAGGTTTTGGCTCCACCCACTTTTTCTATCCCTAATGCCCGAACACTCAATGACCAAGTTTGTGAGCTTAGGGGTCTTTGGCATCAATAATTTGTATATTCCCATAGAAATTACACAAATCAGATTGGCTGTTTGTGGCCCCACCCCTCTCCAACAATAACCAACTATAGCAGGTTTGAGGCATCTGCTATTACCAGTGTAAAAATGGCAGCAATTTAAATATTCCCCTTGAAAATCAACAGGTGAATTGTAATTGGCTATTATAGGCTACACCCATTTCCTTGCATATTAATCTCAGTCACCCAGTGACCATCTTGGGAAAGTTTGAGATCCCTGCCATTAACAGTGAAGAAGGGCTGCAGTTTACATTTTCCCAGTGAAATTTGGTTTTGGCTCCAGCCACTTTTTGTAACCTAGACACACAGTCACTCAATGACCATGTTTGTGAGCTTTGGGTCCTTGGCATCAATAATTTGTATTTTCCCAGTGAAATGAAACACATCTGATTGGCTGTTTGTGGCTCTATCCCAGGCACGGGCAAACTTGGCCCTGCAGCTGTTAAGGAACTACAAATCCCACGATGCATTTGCCTTTATGAGTCATGACTGTGGCTGTCAGACTCCTGCAATGCATTGTGGGACTTGTAGTTCCTCAACAGCTGGAGGGCCAAGTTTGCCCATGCCTGCTCTACCCCCTTTTCAGAATTTGAACCCCAGTGACCCAATGACCAACTGTATCATGTTTGAGGCTTGTGCCATTAACAGTGCAAGAATGGCAGCAATTTTAATATTCCCCTTGAAAATCAACTGGTGAATTCTGATTGGCTTTTTTTAGGCTTCACCCACTTATCTGTATAATAATCTGTGCCATTAACAGTGCAAGAATGGCAGTAATGTTAATATTCCCCTTGAAAATCAAAAGATGAATTTTGATTGGCTGCTGTACACTCCACCCACTTTCCTGAATATTAATCCTAGTCACCCAGTGGCCAACTGTGTCAAGTTTGAGAACCCTGCCAATAACAGAATGGCTGAAATCAATGTAACAAATAGGATTGGCTGTTTGTGGCTCCACCCCCTTTAGTGAATTTGGTCCCCAGTCACCTAATTTCTGACTGTATCAGGTTTGAGGCCTCTGCCATTAACAGTGTAAGAATGGTAGCAATGAAAATCCTCATGAAAATCAATAGGTGAATTTTGATTGGCTGTTGTAGGCTCCACCCACATTTCTGAATAATAATCCCAGGCACCCAGTGGCCAATTGTGTCAAGTTTGGGAACCCTGCCATGTAAAAAATTAAATTTCTGGCACCACCCACTTTTTGTAAACTTGACATATAGTCACTCAATTACCAAGTTTATCAGCTTTGGGGTCCTTGGTATCAATACTTTGTATATGTGATTGTCTGTTTGTGGCTCCGCCCCTTTCTAAATTTGAACCCCAGTCACCCAGTGACCAACTGTACCAGGGTTCAGGCATCTGCTATTAACAGTATAGGAATGGTAGCAGTTTAAATATTCCCTTTGAAAATCAAAAGTTGAATTTTGATTGGCTGTTGTAGGCTGCACCCACTTTCCAAAATCTTAAGCTCATTCACCCAATGACCAACTGTGCAAAGTTTGACAACCCTGCCATTAACTGTGTAAGAATGGCTGCAGTTTATATTTTCCCTGTGAAATCTATTTTTGGCTCCGCCCACTTTGTGTAACCTTGTCACACAGTCACTCAATGACCAATTTTGTGAGCTTTCAGGTTCCTGGCATCAAAAATGTGAATGGAAGCAGTTTATCCAGCAAAGAAATCTAATTGGCTATTTTTGGTCCTGCCCCTTTAGTGAATTTGGACCCCAGTCACCTAATGACTGACTGCAGCAAGTCTGAAGCCTCTGCCATAAACAGTGTAAGAATGGCAGCAGTTTAAATATTCCCCTTTAAACGCAATAGGTGAATTTTGATTGGCTGTTGTAGGCTCCACCCGCTTTCCTAAATCTTAATCTTATTCACCCAGTGACCAAGTGTGGCAAGTTTGAGAACCCTGCGATTAACAGTGTAAGAATGGCTGCAGTTTACATTTTCCCATTTGAAATGAATGGCTGAATTTTGATTGGCTGTTTTATGCTCCGCCCGCTTTTCCTGGATTTGTAACCTCGGTCACAAAGTGACCAACTGTGCCAAGTGTGGGGACTCTGGCTTGATTACTGTGAATGGCAGCCTTTTACATTTTTTCCATTGACTTGAATGGGTGAAATCTGATTTGCTGTTTGTAGCTCCGCCCAGGTGTGCAGGAGGGCCGCGAGACCCCCAGAACCTATCATCCCAGGTAGTAAGGGATCTGTATACCAAGTTTCGTTCAAATCGGTCAAACCGTTTTCGAGTGATCGCGGCACATACACACACACATACACACACACACCAGCGCCATGATACAGCGGAGGGAGGGGGTGTAAAGGCCGGCCGGGTCTCTCGGGAGGACCGGCACCCCCTGGTGGCGGGAGGGGGCAGGCGGGCTGAATGACGTCACCCGAACCTTCCCGATGCCGAACACTTAGGTGTTCGATCATCACTAGTTACAGCATATGTTTGTCTAATAAAATAGTTTTGAGGGGGAAGTTAACGATTTCAAAGGTCGGAGAGTGACAAACGTGTTTTGAAAGGGGATTCAAGAGGAGAGGTGAGGTGCGTGAGAAATTGTGTATATGTAAAAACGAATTACAGGAGCTAGCCAGGTACTTTATATATCCACTCCAGAAAGCAGAGAGATGCAGTGCACAAGACATTGTGCATTGCTATTTCATGCCAATTTACAATTATATGTATTAAAAATGGAAGACAAAACCAGGACTCTAAAAATAGGGGTTTTTTATTTCAATTTTTTGGGTAGATTACGTATTTGTTTTATTGGGAAATTGCGAATGAATGTTTACTTCTTGGAAACTTTGACAGCCTAGTTTGACATGTAAAAAAATCTGGTTTGCTGAGTAGCAAATATAGGTCTGTAGTGGCAATATTATGAGTCATCAAGTCAGGGGACGTCTGCAACATGACATTTTATATAGTGGTAAAGGGAGAATCTTTTTTTGCTAACAAAACGTGCCAGACCAGCAGGTAGAGCTCTACAAAATTAAAACACATATTGCAATATTTCATATATACCTAATAACTAGTAATAATAATAAAAAATACACACACACACACACACACACACACACACACACACACACACACACACACACACACACACACACACACACACACACACACACACACACACACACACACACACACACACACACACACACACACACACACACACACATGTATTTAGCTGGTGTTGTCTCCGCCCACTGATGACCCGGTATTGCCCGATTATGTATTTAGCTGGTGTTGGCTCTGCCCACTTTTCCTAACCTTAATTAACACACAATCACTCAATTGCTCAATGACCTAGTTTGTGAGTCTTTGGCATCAATCATTTATATTGACATGAAACAAATCTGATTGGCTGTTTGTGGCTCCACCCTCTTTTCTGAATTTGAACCCCAGTCAACCAATGACCAACTGGACCAGGTTTGAGGCCTGTGCCACTAACAGTGCAAGAATGGCAGCAATTTTAATATTCCCCTTGAAAATCAATAGGTGAATTTTGATTGGTTTTTGTAGGCTCCACCCACTTTTCTGAATATTAATCGCCGGTCACCCAGTGACTAACTGTGCAAAGTTTGAGAACCCTACCACTAACAGTGTACTGCAGGGCATACACGGCGGTGTATTTTCCTATCAATCGAGCCGCTGATAGCTCGATTGATAATTTCCGACGTGTCCGATCACCGCGGCGGATCGATTCCTGGCTCGATCCCCGCGGGCGGACAATGGGCAAAAATGAAGCGCTGATAAGGAAGTGCCTGCAGGGACGAGCGGGAATCAATCCGTGCGCACGCTGGCTCGATTCCGTCGCATTATCTCACCGTGTATGCCCAGCATAAGAATGGCTGCAGTTTACATTTTCCCAGTGAAATTTGTATTTGTCTCTGCCCACTCATGACCCGGCATTACCCGGGCATGTATTTGGCTGCGCCCACTTTTTCTAACCCTAACACACAATTACTCAATGACCAAGTTTGTGAGCTTTGCGATCTTTGGCATCAATAATTTGCATTGAAATTAAACAAATCTGATTGGCTGTTTGTGCTCCACCCCCTTTTCTGAATTTGAACTCCAGTCACCCACTGACTAACTGTGCAAAGTTTGAGAACCCTGCCATTAACAGTGTAAGAATGGCTGCAGTTTACATTTTCCCAGTGAAATTTGTATCTGTCTCCACCCACTTTTTGGTTATGGGGATAAAACATATCCTATATGGTATTCCAGGTAATGTACTATGTGTGTGCCAAATTTCATTCATATGCTTTCAGCCATTGTTGTGTGATTGAGTAGAAAACATCCAAACATCCAAACATCCAAGCTTTCACATTTATAATATTAGTAAGATATATATTCTAATGAATGAAGCAAGTACATTTAAAGCACAGTTTCAAGAAAAATAATTTAACTTAAATAGTGCTAAAAGGAGTCTGGACCTCATTTGAGATGTTCTTTCTGCCTCCCTTTCATGGAGAACTCCTCCTACTTCCTGTGCTGAGAGGAAGTGGGTGTGTTTCTGAAGCAGGGATTGCAGCAGCAGGTTACATCATCAAACATTTAGAATACGTACAATAAGGCCTTTAAAAAAAAAGTGGGGAAAAGTTAAAATTCTGGTCAGCTCTCTATTCCTGCCCCTCATTGCACTTTCCAGGGAACACCAATGATACAGTGAGGGAAATTCCCCTACTTGGTCCGCTTAGGACATAGTCTTGTTATTTAATTTAACCAGTTGAGGACCACAGTCCCCCCCCCCCCTGCAGCTTTAATGGCTTGCTGCAGAGCCACACAACAGTGCACACAAATGAATGACCCCCTCTTTGGTGGGCTCTGATCGCTGCTGGAGACAGTGGTTTTTTTAAATTAATTTATTTGTATATTTTTTGTAATTAAAAATGTGTATTTTTTTTATTTATTTTTCCCCGCCCCTCCCTCCCCCCACCAGCCCATGACAGCGATCGCTTTTAAGCCTCCCCAGGGGAACCGTAGATTGCAGCACTGTGCAATGTAAATTTCGCTGTCTAACAGTCTCCTAGCTGCGAGACTGCTGATGGAGCAGAGCTCCGCCATTCAAGCGGAGATGCACGTGCACCAGCGCGTGTGATTTCCTGCAAAACTCCGCCCCAGGACTTGACGCCAATTAGCGTTATGCGGTCCTGGGGCTTTCAGCTTCCCAACACCTAGCGCTAGGCGGTTGGGAAGCAGTTTAAGCCCAGTGTTTTTTTCTAAATTGTATTTCATAAAACATTATTTTACATAAATTATGAATTCAAAAAATTGTAAAAAAAAAAAAATGCATATCAGAAAGTGACTACAGTATACCTGCTGCAACCAGTCTTCATTTCCTCTTCAGTGTCTACTAGCTGCCTGCCTCTCCCTCCCAGTCATTCTGAGACCACGCCTCTTTACAA
Organism: Hyperolius riggenbachi; assembly: GCF_040937935.1. NCBI lineage: Eukaryota > Metazoa > Chordata > Amphibia > Anura > Hyperoliidae > Hyperolius > Hyperolius riggenbachi. Next base: position 49,158,214 of record NC_090649.1, on the reverse strand, counting down.
TAGACTGACAGCAATGACCAGCTGCAGGGAGGTGTGGCTTCAGCTGACTGTTATTCCTCTACCCACTACTCAGAATGGATAAAACTGAATGGGAGTGAGCAGGCATCTGTAGAGTGCCAGGGAGAAGCTGAAAATCTTTAAAAACAGTGCAGCAGGTAAGTATTTTTTCACCCACTACTACCTTTTTTTCTTTATTTATATATAAGAACACTGTGAACTGAAACTCAAATGTTAGCAGGGATTTTTGTGTTAGTAAGTCTATTATCAACACTAGCTATAATAAACGAAAACAAATAATGCTAACATTAAGAACATTCAGCAGATGGTGAGCAGTCAGTGCTTTGTGGTCTGCAGGACAGGTTGTCTAATCTCTCACCATACCTTGCTGAAACGCTAAACACTTGTGACTCATTCCTGTGTGGTTAATCACATGAAAACACATTGGCCCGTATGCAATTCACTTTTTCACCTGAGTTTTCTCCTAGGAGATAATGCTTCATCTTTGATTTAAAAACACTTGTTAGCACTTTGCAATGGAAAAAGTACCAACAGGTAGGCAGGGAAGTGATCCGCTGTCGTAGGCTGGTGCCAATGGCAGCCGATGACGCTGATTGGCTGGCGGGGGGGGGGATTTAAAAAATAAAGAAAAAAATAGGAAAATGTAATAAAAAATAATCAAATAAATATTTATTTAAAAATAAATAAACTTTGGGAGAGTGATCAGACCCCGCCAACAGAACAAGAAAAGGGGGGAGGATTACTTGTGTGTCGTGTTGTACGGCCCTGCAGCGAACCCTAAAGCTGCAGTGGCCTATTTTGTTAAAAATGGCCTGGTCACTAGGGGGGTTTAACACTGTGGTCCTTAAAAGGTTAAACCTCTAGCAAGCAAAAGAAAAAAAAAACACACAAATTTTTTGATAGTACTTTTTCTATTACGTTTGGTATTTTTTTAATTGCAAAATGCTGAAAACTTATTTTAAGAATAAAAGATAAAAAAAAATATTACCTAGGAGAAAACTTAGAAGAAAAAGTGAATTGTACATGGGCCGTTTTGTCGATTATAGACCCGTGCCCATATGCAATTCACTTTCCCCCTAAGTTTTCTCCTAGGAGATCATTTTTCATCTTCTCTTTAAAATAACTTTTCAGCGCTCTGCAATTGAAAAAATAAGTATTTGGAGTATTTTCTTGCTTGCTGGTGGCTTATAAGGCTATTCTGTTGTTTTGTGGACAAGGTGTGAAAATATCACCTAGGAGAAAACTCAGGAGAAAGTTGAGGGACGCATGGATTCCACTCGGTATCAGCAGATTCTGGAGATCAATGTCCAGGAATCAGTGACAAAGCTGAAGCTGTGCCAGGGCTGGATCTTTCAACAAGACAACGACCCTAAACACTGCTCAAAATCCACTAAGGCATTCATGCAGTGGAACAAGTACAACGTCCTGGAATGGCCATCTCAGTCCCTAGACCTGAATATAATTGAAAACCTGTGGTGTGAGTTAAAGAGAGCTGTCCATGCTTGGGGCCCTACATGGTCTTAATCCGGCTCTGGGTGTGGGTAGAGTAGGGACCCTTTCCACAAAAGGAACCCTCAACGCTGGTGAAAGGGTTTAGTGCAAATGTTTTTGCAGGCAATCCATTTTGGAAGCTGATGTCCTCCATTAGTGTATCGAGTACAACTTGCATTCGAGTAGTGTTCCAGCTTGTAGTGTTTGAATACAGAGGGTTAATGATTGTTTGTACCTAGTGGAGAAACATGCAAAAAAGATCAATAAAGAGCAGAGGCGTAGCTATAGGGGGGCAAGTGGGGGACATATGTCCCTGGGTGCAGCACTGTGAGGGCCCTCAGCATGACTGCCACACCCCCATGTGTGTGCAAGATGGCTCGCTGGCCATCCGAAGTGCTCACATTCATCTCCCTCCCTTCCTGTGCAGAGGAGGGCAAAAACATTAATAACAGCAGACGACACACCAGCATCAACATCCCGGTGATGTCATCAGGGCCGGGCCGAGGCATAGGCTGGAGAGGCTCCAGCCTCAGGGCGCAGTGTAGGAGGGGGCGCACAATTCATTAAGCTGTCATTCCTAATTGTGTTTGAAGCAGAAAGAAATAGGAAAAGGGGATACATGGCAGTGACTGCAAGCCAGATAACTAGATATTAAGGTGTTGGGGAGGTTGTGGGCCCTGTGGCACCTCTTAGTCTAATAGTAATCAGTGTGTGACAGCTGGGGTGGCAGGGATGGAGGGGCGCACTTTGGTGTCTCAGCCTTGGATGCTGGAGGACCTTGTCCCGCCTCTGGATGTCATCATCTCTCCTCTGCACTCTGCAGCACGCCCAGAGTCCTCTCCTTGGTAACAGCAGCATCATGTGACAAGCGACGCTACTCTTACCAAGGAGAGGACAATGGCAGTGGTGGGCCAAAATTTTGCATCGAAATTCACAATTATGCATCGTAATGCCAAATTTCAGAGAAAAATCATAATTAAATTTGTATTTAATAGTAATATTTCATAATTTTCGAGTTATTTCTAGAGTTGGGCCGAACCTCCGATTTTAGGTTCGCGAACCGGGTTCGCGAACTTCCGCGGAAGGTTCGGTTCGCGTTAAAGTTCGCGAACCGCAATAGACTTCAATGGGGATGCGAACTTTGAAAAAAAAAATATGCTGGCCACAAAAGTGATGGAAAAGATGTTTCAAGGGGTCTAACACCTGGAGGGGGGCATGGCGGAGTGGGATACACGCCAAAAGTCCCCGGGAAAAATCTGGATTTGACGCAAAGCAGCGTTTTAAGGGCAGAAATCACATTGAATGCTAAATGACAGGCCTAAAGTGCTTTAAAACATCTTGCATGTGTATACATCAATCAGGTAGTGTAATTAAGGTACTGCTTCACACTGACACACCAAACTCACCGTGTAACGCACCGCAAACAGCTGTTTGTGTAGTGACGGCAGTGGCGGGTTCACTGAACAGGAATACAGTGGCGGGTTCACTGAACAAGTATGCAGTGGTGGGTTCACAGAACAGGTATGCAGTGGTGGGTTCACAGAACAGGTATACAGTGGCGGGTTCACTGAACACAACAGGTATGCAGTGGCGGGTTCACTGAGCAGTACAGGTATGCAGTGGCAGGTTCACTGAACAGGTATGCAGTGGTGGGTTCACAGAACAGGTATGCAGTGGTGGGTTCACAGAACAGGTATGCAGTGGTGGGTTCACAGAACAGGTATGCAGTGGCAGGTTCACTGAACAGGTATGCAGTGGCGGGTTCACTGAACACAACAGGTAGGCAGTGGCGAGTTCACTGAGCAGTACAGGTATGCAGTGGCAGGTTCACTGAACAGGTATGCAGTGGTGGGTTCACAGAACAGGTATGCAGTGGTGGGTTCACAGAACAGGTATGCAGTGGCAGGTTCACTGAACAGGTATGCAGTGGCAGGTTCACTGAACAGGTATGCAGTGGTGGGTTCACAGAACAGGTATGCAGTGGTGGGTTCACAGAACAGGTATGCAGTGGTGAGTTCACAGAACAGGTATGCAGTGGCAAGTTCACTGAACAGGTATGCAGTGGCAGGTTCACTGAACAGGTATGCAGTGGTGGGTTCACAGAACAGGTATGCAGTGGTGGGTTCACAGAACAGGTATGCAGTGGTGGGTTCACAGAACAGGTATGCAGTGGCAGGTTCACTGAACAGGTATGCAGTGGTGGGTTCACAGAACAGGTATGCAGTGGCAGGTTCACTGAACAGGTATGCAGTGGTGGGTTCACAGAACAGGTATGCAGTGGTGGGTTCACAGAACAGGTATGCAGTGGTGGGTTCACAGAACAGGTATGCAGTGGCAGGTTCACTGAACAGGTATGCAGTGGTGGGTTCACAGAACAGGTATGCAGTGGTGGGTTCACTGAACAGGTATGTAGTGGCAGGTTCACTGAACAGGTATGCAGTGGTGGGTTCACAGAACAGGTATGCAGTGGTGGGTTCACAGAACAGGTATGCAGTGGTGGGTTCACAGAACAGGTATGCAGTGGCAGGTTCACTGAACAGGTATGCAGTGGTCTCACTGAACAGAACAGGTATGCAGCCAGGAACAAGCTAAGCCTAACTAATCTTTCCCTATGAGAGACAGTCTGCAGCAGCTCGCCCTACTCTCACTAATGCAGGCACACGAGTGACCGTAATGGCCGCCGCTGCCTGCCTTATATAAGGGGGGTGGGGCTCCAGGGGCTAGTGTAGCCTAATTGGCTACACTGGGCCTGCTGACTGTGATGTAGAGGGTCAAAGTTGACCCTCCATGGTGCATTATGGGGCGAACCGAACTTCCGCAAAGGTTCACCTGCGGGACGCGAACGCGAACCACGGAAGTTCGCATGGAACCGTTCGCAGGCGAACCGTTCGGCCCAACTCTAGTTATTTCGCTTCATTTTCTGCCGACTTTAACGGTTAATAGCAAAGCCTCCATACATTGTTACCAAAATTGATACATATGTTAAGGAGATTAGTGGGTACAAGTCAAAAAAATATAAATTTTTTAAAAGATCTTGTAATTTTTGAGAAAATCGATTTTGAAAATGCAGTTGAAAAATAATTTTTTCTTTGCATTTTTAAAATCGATTTTCTCAAAAACTACAAAGTCTTTTTGGAAAATTCCCACTATTCCCCTTAACATATGTAGCAATTTTAGTGTCAGTAGCATGTATGGGGGCTATTCACTGCCAAAGTCAGCATGAAATTACAGGAAAATTACGCAAAATTTTACGAAGTAAATTGAATTTACAAATCGTAATTACGTACAGGCGTAATTGTGAAAATTTACGCGAAATTTTGCGTAATCGTAATTAGCTGATCATCACTAGACACTGGTTGTGTTGCAGAGGAGAGATTACATCATTGCCGGAATGTTGAAACCGATGAGTCTTTTGCTGTTATTACACATCTGGCCATCTAAATGGGGGCACATCTGGCTATCTGAATGGGGGGAAGGTGCACATTTGGCTATCTAAAGGGGGTAGGGGGCATGTGTGGCTATCTAAACAGCATTTGTACATTTGTCTCCAATCATGACCACGTTCACATTCTGGTGCGTGGCCACGCCTATGTTTTTTAGCAAGACTGTCCGGGGGGCGGGGGGGTTCAAAAGCTGTCTTTGTCCCTAGATGCTAAAATCCCTAGATACACATCTGTAGTTAGATCACAGCGATTTTGGCCTACTCACACACTGGGGTCCTATAACAGTGAAATTCTTTGACAGCAGCTGTTATATCCTTGGTTTCAGTATTTGTTCTCTCTTGGTCAGGGAAAGTGGATCCCGTCTTTCTATTTGTGAACAGGAAACTTGAAAACCATAGACAATGCGCTTGGTTTCTCCAGTGGTGTCCCATATCCCTCAGTTACACGTTGTTATAGAGTGCTCCATAGACAAAGGGAAGAGGGAATTCACTGAGGTTCTGTGGAATCCACTATCGTTACTTAGCAGCCTTTCGAGGAACTCACCGCAGAATCCCCACTTCCACCTTCTCCTGTGTGGAGACAAAGAGACTTCCCCGCCCCACATAAGGAAGTGCGAGAATGTAGATAACTGACTTCCTCTGACTCACACAGTGTGACCAGACTGAAGGGCTTAACACGTTCATTGCTGTTTGTTGTTTTTTTCCTTGGTACATTGACTCTACTGGGAGGAGAGAACCATTCACATTCATAGCTCAGATATTTTTGTCACTTAAAGAGACTCTGTAATGAAAAAAAAGTTCCCATGGGGGGGTACTCACCTCGGTAGGGGGAAGGCTCTGGATCCTATCGAGGCTTCCCAGTCCTCTTCCATCCCACGGCGGTCTCGCTGCGGCCCACTGAATGCACAGCCGACAATTTGTCAGGCTGTGCAATATTTACCTTTCCCTGTTCCAGCGGGTGGCGTTGTTGTGGCTCTCCGCTCGGAAATAGGCGGAAATAGCCGATCTCAGTCAGGTCCGCTCTACTGCGCAGGAGACTTGCAGTAGAGTGGACTCAACTGGGATTGGCTATTTCTGCCTATTTTGGAGCCGAGAGCTGCTACTGTGTCTGCGCTGGAGCCGGGAAGGTAAATATTTACATCTCTGCCGTTCAGTGGGCTGCAGCAAGACCACCGTGGGAGACAGGAGGGCGGGGGAAGCCTCGATAGGATCCAGAGCCTTCCCCCTCCTGAGGTGAGTACCCACCGGGGGAATTTTTTAACCTTACAGATCCTCTTGAAAGAGGAACCATAATGACATATAGCTTAATGTAATACATTATTAAGGATACCCATTTTTACGTGAATTTTCCTGGTTTCAGCATCAGAAACATATCTTTACATATTGCTGTGTATGAAGCTCAGCCTAGGATATGATGTCACACAACCTTTTGCCCCGTGGTGCAACTAAGAAGCTTGGGGTCCCGGTGCGAGTTTTACACTGAGGTGTTCATTACCAGAATAGCACCAATTAAAAGCCAATAAGATGGATGAAGGAGGGTCCCTAGTGGGCTCCTCTGGTCCAGGAGCCCTGGTGTGGATGAAACCTCTGCATCTCCTATTGCTATGCCACTGCTTCTACCCCAAAGCACTGTGGGAGATGAGGTGTTGTCTCTGTTTACTTCAGAACACACGGTACATAAAGATTTCACAGTGGTGCAGCTTGTCAGCAGTATAGATGTCACCAACAAATTTAACTGATTTCTGACCAAAGTGTGGTCTGAAATCAGTCCCTTTAAGGACCAGAGGGTGATTGGCTTACAGTGATCAGGTTGTCAGGAGCCAATGAAAACGGCTCCTGACTGATGTTTGGAACCTTAGACAGGGGAGATCCGTGCTGGCGTGGATTTGCTATTGTGTCCTGTGCTCAGGAGCTGAAGGCATTAAAGCTTAAACAGCCACAAGTGTGGCATAGTTTTAACTGGGCTGGTTAAAGTGTACCTGAAGCAATTAGTAGACCAATAAATAAACACATATTTCTGTTTAACAGAGAGGCACAAACCTCTGTGTCTAAATTTTGCCGTTGTGATCTGCCCCATCCACCAACCGATTGCTGTAACCGTGAAGCGGAGGCATCAGTTGCAAAGGGATGTCTACAACACGCCCATGGCATCCCAAAACACACCCACTCCCAGCATGCATCAGCCATGTTCCCGTGCACATAATGCCACAGAAAGTAGTTATGGCAATTTCTATACCTGTTTTTAAAATGGGTTTGGGTGCTTTCCTTGCACTGAGGGACATATAAGGCTAGGAAATTCCCAGCAGAGTTGATCCACAGATTTTATCTGACTGCCACATGGAATCGGAAATGAATTTAAGCCTTGTAAGGGGTTTTGCCTTCCCTTGGATCAAGTGGGATGTGCGCAGGAGAGAAAGGTACCAAATCTTTACTATTTATTTATTCCTCCTGATGGGACATGATGGACAGATGTCTTTTTTCAACCAAACTATGTAACTATGCATTTATGCACAAATGTGTTATTTTCATATGGGTACATTTTTTTCCTTATGTCTCCTAGACTTTTGTATTTGTGCTAAAAATTACATAAAGTTATGCAAAATCAAGATTACCCACAAAATCATAATTACGATGAGAATCGTAATTGCAAAAATCACACAAAAATTTCATAAAACCTGACATTACTCTTTATGATCAACATGACTAAAGACAAAATGATCAATTAATGGAAAATACATGTAAAGTAGGTGTTTATATGGTACATTTGTTCTATGACGTTGAGGAAGTATGAGGAGTTTTTCCCTTTTGGTTTTTTAAACTGCTGAACTATCACATTGTACTGTATATTACGGGAACCGATGTAACAGAATTTTCCTTTGATGTCCTTGGCAATGAGCCCAATGTCGCCGCAGATCCCCCACAATAAGGTTCATATAGGTAAAAGGCAACGTTACGACCTAATTATGACTTGTGGCATTGGCCAAATGCAAATCCATGACCCAATTCACGTCATGCTGAGGTTTGATACGGTTTACATCGAGAATTAACTCAGTCATTATTATATTCTTTTTTTCCGTGGTACGACTTTCGTGGGATTCAAAGAAAAAGGAGGTATGTTTTTGGGAAATCCCAGGAAGGGTCTACAGACTGTATAAATTATCTTCTTCTGCAGCTGAGAACATTCGTAGGAGACACCTAGCAAGTGACAAGTCCAAGAAGATACCAGAGATGCATCTACCAAGCATTACTCTCGCGGTGAGTTTCATAGGCTTAGTCACAAGCAGACTCTAGCTACTATTCAGATTTCAATGTGTTGTTTTGTTTTTTGTCATCTGGTCACATAAAGTTTTTTTTTTTTTTTAGCACAATGTTGCCTTCTTAAAGAGACACTGAAGTCTCTTAAAAATCCTCTTTTTATTACAAAATTGTGTTTAACATTATTGCCCTACCTAAACCGTCGCATCCCTGCGGCTGTAATCTCACTAAATCCCACCTAACTCCCCCCTCCCTCTCCCCCGCAAAATCCACGACAAGAAAGTCGTGGATTTTGCTGCTGTTGGAGGCAGAGCTTTCAGCCGCAGCTCTGTCTCCATTCGTGTCTATCAGCGCGTATCTCCGCCTCTCCCCCGCCCCTCTCAGTGAAGGAAGACGGAGAGGGGTGGGGGAGAGGCGGCGATCCAGGCTGATAGACGCGCTGAGAGGCAGAGCTGCGGCTCATAGCTCTGCCTCTCACGGAAGCGCTGCCCAGATTGCGCCCCGGGCAGTTTTGGGGGGATTTAGTGAGATTACAGCAGCGGTTTAGGTAGGGCAATAATGTTAAACATGATTTTGTAATAAAAAGAGGATTTTTAAGAGACTTCAGAGTCTCTTTAAGGTGTAACTGAAGCAAAAACAAAAAATTGGTTAGTAATGAGAAGGCTCTGGATAGTCCAGAGGTTTCCTGGGTCCTCCTGCAGCCCACCATTCTAGCCCTCAGTCCCTCTAAACCACACAGGTTTCTAACTCAAGACCACCTGGCCAAATGCGGCCCTCAATTCTATTTTATGTGGCCCTCAAGAGCTTTAAATGTGTATCATTGTAAGCAGTAGAAAAACAGCACACTGCCTTCCCATTGAGAGCAGCACACCGGTGACAACGTTTCTGGTTGAAACATTGCCAGTTTGAGCCAGCATGCAGCAACAACCCACAGGACAGGACTACCCCACAAAATTAGCATAAGGCTCCATTCTGGGATGCAGACCTCCTTATGTGGCTAGATTTTGGACCCTCACGTGATTCAGTTTGGCATCCCTGCTCTAAACCTATTCAACAAAAGCTCCTATCTTGTACTAGAATATCTAGATTAGGCATGAGCGAGTAAGGTCGGTGCCAGTAAAACAAATCGCTCATTAACGGCCAAGAGCGTAGTCAGAGACAGGAAGGGTATACAGGGCTGGAACAGTGGGCTCTATTCCGTTTCTGTTCCACTGAGTGAAACGGTCCAGGAACTTAGGGCCTGCAGCATTTTTTTAATGTCCATTCAGCTGAATAGACCATGGAACCGTATGGCTGGTTCTGTTTCCAAAAGCTTGTGTTACCGGGTCTAAGCATGTGACCCTGCCGGCCCACTCTGCCGCAGGGTCATATGCAGGGTCACATGTGACCCTGCCAGCCCACTCTGCCGCAGGGTCTAAGCATGTGACCCTGCCAGCCCACTCTGCCGCAGGGTCTAAGCATGTGACCCTGCCAGCCCACTCTGCCGCAGGGTCATATGTTTGTCATTTTTTGCTTTGCGGTGAGATGCTGCAAGAGCATCTCACTCCCACCGCAACGCAAAGAATAAGTGTAAAACTGGCCTAAGAGTTTCTGTGAATGTTAGTAACTAAACATAGGCGTGGCCACGCACCAGAAGGGAAACATTCCAATGCCACAGCTAAATGCTGAGGCTTTAGCCTAATAAAGTGACAGTTCTGGACTCCTGGTTATTAGATAATTAATTTGATCATTAATATTATTGTTAAGGGCCACTATTTTGACAAAAGGACGTCTTACTATATTATGCAGTATGGCTTTGAAGGATAAAAACCTGTGGTTTGGAAGTGGTTAAAAACCATATATCTGCGGTCGAAAGAGATATGTTTACCCTTAATTTCCCCCCACTGCTGACACAGATCCAGAAAGATCTTATGGATTGGTCATTTTCTCATATAACGTGGATGGGGAAAATAAACGTTATTAAAATGAACGTATTACCAAGGTTATTGTATGTCATGCAAACTATTCCGATAAAAATACCCCTCTTTTTTAAACAAATAGAATCAACTTTCCATAAGTGTATTTGGCAAGGAAAAATAGCTAGATTGGGAAGGAAAATTATATACAGAATGAAAGAGAGAGGTGGGCTGGCATTTCCCGATTTGAGACTGTATTCTTATGCTATCCATTTGCAGAGAATTAGAATTATAGAATGGACCCAATCGGGGGACAATAAGAAGTGGATGGGAATTGAGGGAACACTATGTGGATTCCCATTGAAAGATTTGCCTTGGGCTCCTATGAAGTGGAGGCTGCCAAATACAGTGCACTCTATATACTCAAATGATACGCTTAGAATTTGGAATGGAGTAGAAAAAATATTTGGTATGGATGATACTACTTCACCGTTCCTCTCTCTCATTCAAATGCCATATCTTCCCCCCCCTCCCCCCCGCCTTAGAGAAGAAGAGTTTTGGTACATGGTATATTCTCCACCATGAGCGAGGGGAATTTCCGATGGATTTTTGGAGATGGAGGCAGTTGGCTCACTTCGTAGCCCCTGTGGCCGGGCCAATAAGGACGACGAATCAAAGTTATAAATTTGAAATCTTGGTTAATAGTAAAATCAAAATTAAACATGGTATTTCTGTATTATATAGACTGTTAATAAATTCTGTGTACCTAGATAACCCTAAATATATGGTGGAATGGGAGAGAGAAATGGGGATACCTGGCTCAGATAGGCAAAAGACTGCAGCCTTAGGATTAGCACTAACATCCTCTTTTGGATCACCTATCCAAGAAACTAACTTTAAGTTGCTTACTCGATGGTATATGACCCCGGACAAGATACATGTGATGATTTGCTCAGCTGCCTGTGCAGGCAGGCAGCTTTCTGACCATTGTGTAGGTTTGCATGCTGCAGGACTCTGGAAAGAAGAGCTTCTGTCAGTTTTGCAGCTTGTGCCTGCTGAGGAATTTGCATACATTCGTTATGCAAATCCCCTACCTGCCTCCTGTGATGACTGGCAGTATAAAGGTTGGGATTACCCACAGTCCTTTGCTGGTCATTCCTTCAGGGTTTGTAGTTTACACTCCTTGTGAGTGTCAGCCATGCTACTTCTCATTGAAGATTAGTCTAGAGTAATTCGTGGGACTGCGCTAGGCAGATTCCCTAGTTTAGTTAGGATTGTATTATTTGTATTGCCTGTTCTGTCTGTCTGTGGGGTGCTAACCAGAGCAGCGGTTGCTACTGGTAGGCTCTTCTGTTCTGTCTCCTGGGATCGCGCTAGCCACTTTTCGCTAGCGCTGTGGATCCTTCTGTTCTGTCTCCTGGGATCGCGCTAGCCACTTTTCGCTAGCGCTGTGGATCCTTCTGTTTTCTCTCTCTGGATCGTGCTAGCCACTTTCGCTAGCGCTGTGGATCCTTCTGTTCTGTCTCCTGGGATCGCGCTAGCCACTTTTCGCTAGCGCTGTGGATCCTTCTGTTCTGTCTCCTGGGATCGCGCTAGCCACTTTTCGCTAGCGCTGTGGATCCTTCTGTTCTGTCTCCTGGGATCGCGCTAGCCACTTTTCGCTAGCGCTGTGGATCCTTCTGTTCTGCTACTCTGTCTTCCTGAATCGCACTAACCGCTAGCGGTAGCGGCTGTGGATCTTTCTGATCTGTGTTTCTGCTTGGATCACACTTGCTCTGACGGTAGAGCGGTGGATCCTTTCTGCCCAGTTCCTGTTTCACGTGTGTCTGTCTTGTCTGATTCGAACGCTTGCTGTAGGCTCAGTGAGGTAACCGTTAAGCAAGCGCTCGCGTTCTCTGTTTCGTGTTTGTCTGTCTTTGGTTAGTTAGGCATGCTTGTCTCTGTTGTGCGTAACACGCGGAGACCGCGCACGAACGCGTGCACTGTTGCGAATGAGTGCGGTGTTCGCGTTCAGCTAGCGTTTGTTATTTTCTTTATCTTTCTCTTTGTATTATTTGCTGTGCCTTTGCTACCCTTGTGCTCTGTCCTGCTCAGTCTTGTGTCGCTATTGGCAATCGCCATTCTTGCGATTGCGTTTCCTACTTCGTTTCCGCCGTTGTGTGTTCGCCGTCGCTGGGTGGCGACTAATTTGGTGGGCACACATTGGTTCTGCCCCTTTGCTATGTTCCCTGTGGGCTATCCAGCCCTGCCTGATCGTACCTTGTCCTGGATCTGTACAATTTCCGTCTGGCATCTGTGGCTGTGCAGCGGCTGTGTTCGCCTGCACTCCACAGCGCCATCTGCCGGTGGGAATTGCCCTCTGCGGGTGCATAGCACCTAGCCTGGGTGTCCGCAATAATACGCTTGTGGAGGAAATCCGCCGTGTCAGCGCACGTCTGGTGCGCTGACCACGGAGACGATTCCACAATCGTTACAATACATAAGATATATTCGGAAAGTTCGGATGAATGTTGGAGAGGCTGTGGGGGTATTGGAACACACTTTCATATATGGTGGATTTGCCCAAAAATTACAGCTTTCTGGGATGCTATTCTTGAGGCGATGGAAGTAATTCTGGGAAAAACGTGAGGGACTCTTGGGTTATCTTATTACACGGTATTAAAAAAGGGGTAAAGAGCTATAAAAAAAATCAATTATACCTTCATTACTCAATGCAGCTAAGAGCTTAGTACCCAGATATTGGAAGTCGCAAACAGTTCCTACAATAAAGGAGTGGCGTGAGGTAGTAAATAGACTGTCGACATTTATAGAATTACATTTCCTGAAAATGAACAAGGCAGATAAATATTATGTAAAATGGAGAAGGTGGCTAGAGTTTAAGGAAAATGAAAGATACGCAGAATTTTTTTCTTCCTAGAAGTAAGAATGAAAAGAATAGTTAACCTATTTTATCTATATGATGTATTCAATATTTAGTCTACTCTCCCTGGCAGATAGATGAATAAAGATAATTCATTCTTAGCTTATGGAACATGGGAAATGGATACACCACCTCGGAAGGATAAGACAGGGAATAACAAGTGACTTGTCTTTTTTTTTTGTTTTGTTCTTTTTCTTTGTCTTCAAAGTGTAATTAGAGAGATAAAGTATTAGAATCAAAATAGCGGAGAAGGAAGGAATTATTGCGAATAGAAAATAGGCTGTTTTGTATAGTGCAATTTATAGTATATAATGGCCATTGTAAACCACTGTATTTGTAAGTCGGATGGAGTTTATATATAACTTGAATTGTGGTCATTTTTTTATGTATGAAATTTTATAGGCATACCGGTAAATAAAAATCTAAATATCAAAAAAATAAAAAGCATTACTTTTTTAAGCCCATTTTTCTCAAAAGTTACAAGATTTTTTTTGATAAAAAATGTTTTAACTTGTTCCCAAGCCCCAGCAGCCGTCCTGTCCCGCGTCGGTCCTCCACAAGACTCCGTTCTCCCGACACCGCTCCATTCCGTTCCTCGACTTGTAAGTCGAGGCAAGTGCAACCCTGCCAAGCGTATATTTTCTTCGCGTTCCCCTCTGCAATAGCGCTATTGCAGAGGGGAATGCAAAAAGGCAGAGCCGGGCCAAGGCAGAGGCGAGAGAGGCTCCAGCCTCAGGGCGCAGTGTAGGAGGGGGCGCACAACTCACTCAGCTATCATTTCCCTATTGTGTTTGAAGCAGAGAGAAATAAGAAAAGGGGAAACATGGTACTGACTGCAAGCCAGATAACTAGAGATTAAGGTGTTGAGGGGCTTGGGGGCCCTGGGGAGCCTCTTAGTCTAATATCAAACAGTGTGTGATGGCTGGGGTGGGATGGATGGGGGGCGCAGTTACGTGTCTCAGCCTTGGGTGCTGCAGGACTTTGTCCCGGCTCTGCACGCAGGCACAGTGGCCCGGCGGCGAAACCGAAAGTAGCTGGCGGCGGGAGAACGGAGGCTCGTGGAGGACCTGCGCGGGACAGGACAGCTGCTGGGGTAAGTGAAACAGTGTGTTTGATGCGTATCTACAGTTCCGCTTTAAAGTTACATGCATGAATTACAAATTGCAAAAATATTGCATTAGGATTTCGTATTATAATTGCAAATTTTGATGCGAGATTATGATCCTGCAAAATTAAGTCTCAATACTCCTGATTGTGTAGATGAAGCGTGGAGCTTGTATTTGTCACTATAGAGTATACTTTAATGTGAGTGGTATTATTCAGTATTATGCAGTGAGCTGGTGTTTGTGCTTCTGTGTTTGCTGCAGTTCTTAGTGGCGGCCTCCATGCTGCTCACTGTCTCTGGCAGGATCTTGCCCTTCCCGAGGGGGACAGACTCACCATCGAGTGTACAGATCAGTCTGAACATGACCAGGATTGACCAGATTTCTCACACCATGCATGAATCCCTGGCACGCCGCTCCCTCTCTCCCTGGACCTACAGGTACTGCATTTTTCTTCATTTTCTTAATTGGTTGCTTTATTTGTACATATATGGATGGATGTTCTTCTTTTTTTTCTTCTTAGAAGTGTATTTGATGACTATCTCCATTATCTATCTCCAGCGAAAAGATAGTTGAGTGTAGAGAAAGTTGCAGAAGAATCTTGATTGTTTAGCTGATCGCTGTTATACTAATTTTAGCCCAAACTACTGTAAAGTCAGGCAGCGGTATAGGAAATGCCATAATTACTTTTATAGGTTAAAGGGCTGGTGGTGGTGGTGGTGGTGGGGGGGGGGGGGGTTGGAGTTTTATTGTAGATACTGTACATAGCTCATCCACCATGTTACATTATTTGAAAAATATAGCCACTAACTCCAGTTCAGCAAACATAGGCCCTGTTATGGAGCATTCTGCAGAAATATGGGCTATGCTGATGGTACAGAAAACAGCCGCTGTATTGCAGATACACAGCCAAATGGCCTATTTTTATGGTAGTGAAAGTGGAAATTTAACAGACGGCACTTGTAAATCTGTCCAGCCGGTAAACTTACATTGACAGTATAGCCACACTCGTTTTTCCTTGCGCTATAATTGATGAGTTTAGATGATAATGGTGGTGGTGATGATGATGATAATGGTGGTCATGGTGGAGGTGGTGGTAATGATGATGACAATGGTAATGGTGATCACGGTGGTGGAGGTAATAATGATGATGAGGATGCTGATGTTAGTGGTGATGACGGTGAAGATGGTGATTTTGGCAGTGGTAGAGATAATGGTGATGGTGATGATGATAATGGGGATCATGGTGGTGGTGGTAATGCTAATGATAGTGATGATGGTGATGATAGTGTTGATCATGGTGGTGGTGTAATAGGATGATGAAGATGGTGATTTTGGCTCTAGAAGAGATAATGGTGATGGTGGTGGTGATGATGATGGAGATGATGATTTTGGCAGTGGTAGAGTTAATGAGCATGGTGATGATAATGGAGATCATGGTGGTGGTGGTAATGCTGATGATAGTGATGGTGGTGATGATACTGTTGATCATGGTGGCGGAGGTAATGGGATGATGAAGATGGTGATTGGTGTTGATGATGAAGATGTTGATTTTGGCAGTGGTAGCGATATTGAGGATGGTGTTGATAGTGATGGTGGTGATGATAATAACGGGGATCATGATGGTGGAGGTAATGGGATGATGAAGATTGTGATTGGTGTTGATGATGAAGATGTTGGTTTTGGCAGTGGTAGAGATAATGAGGATGGTGTTGATAGTGATGGTGGTGATGATGAAGATGGTGTTTTTAGCTGAGGTTAAGGGCATGAAGATAGTGATGATGAGGATGGTGATTATGGTAGTGGTGATGATAATTATATGATAGCACCCAAAAACAACAACAAGGTTTCCCTTGTTTTTCTCCCTAGAACGGATCAAGATCTAAACAGATATCCTTCCAACATCTCTGTGGCGGAATGTAGTCACCAGTGGTGTCTGGATGCAGAGGGAAAGGAAGTCTCCAGCTTGATTTCTGTGCCCATCCGGTATGAGATGATGGTCCTTCGGCGAGAGATACATCCCAACCAGAGCTTCTACCTGGAGACACAGCTGGTGACCGTTGGCTGCACTTGCGTTAGGCCTAATATCCGCCCTCTCTAATGGCCTGACGAAGTCTTCTGTATTCCCACACAGAATTCTCCATCCGACCACGATACCTTCATTCCATATGATAATATATACTCGTGTACAGTTCATGTATGAGTAAAAAAAATAAAAATCCACAATCTACCTCCGTCTGGCATTCACTGAGTTCTATAATAAACCATTAAACAGATGATAGGCCCTTCTGATCTGGAGATGATCATTTTGAAGATCATTAGTCATCATGAAACCTGGACTTGGTTGATTAATATCTATCCATTCGGAGGCACACATTTATGTTAAGCAGTATAGCTAGTGCTAAAACGCTGTATCCCTGCGGCAAAACGAGGAGTTTATACCCCCCCAAATACCCTGTGCTAAGTGCAGGGAGCAATTCCTGCTTGAGGAAGAGCTTAGGGCTGTAGCTCTGCCTCTTCATGCGTCAATCCCCACTGATCGGCGCCTCTCTCTGGGGCGCCTCTCAATCTTCCTTCCCTGAGAGGGGCGGGGAGAGGCGAAGATTCGCGGGCAGATTGACGCACATGGAGGCAGAGCTGCAGCTCAAAGCTCTGCCTCCATGGGCAGCAAAATCCACCACCAAGAAAGTCGTGGATTTTGCATAGGGAATTTGGGGGTATAAACCCCTCGTTTTGCCGCAGGGATGCAGCGTTTTAGCACTGGCTACAGTGCTTCACATAAATAGTTAAAAACGTGGATTTAGACTCTCTTCAGAGTCTCTTTAAGTACTGCACAATGCATTGGGGAGTACTTAAGCATTGTGGAGTACTTAAATAAATGGTATCTTTGTTGAACTTTAATTATCACAGTCTGTGTTTTACTTGTTGGGGAGGAAAGCCCCCCACTGCCACCCTTTTTAAACAGTTTTTAAACGTTTTTACTCTATTCTGGCACATCTGTTCAAGCTTCTCTTCATATTGCCAAGTCCACCCTGGTGGTGGGGTGTTACCCAGAGAGCGACTTCTTAACCTGAGTGGGGTCAGGCCATAACATCCCCACCCGCCTATACAGTGGTTGCCTTTGTAGTAACCCACATTTGTAAGTATAAACTCTTATACACCTTACTACTACCAATTGCTTTTTTGAATGCACTACACTATTTTTGGCTCTCGGTGGTCCTTTTTCTCCTTCTGCAAGGTGATCCATTTACACCAGCCAAGGAACAGGTATGAAGTGGTGTAAAAAATGATGTCCACCATCTCAAAGGTGGCTTTCAACACCAATGATAATCAGTATCATAATTCTCTTTTATCATCCTTACCCAGACATTTTTAAGACAATACACACCTTAAGCCAGGCATCTCAACAATGATCATCCACTGTCAATTAGCTAGATTGTTTATTGGCTCCAGGAAGTGGAGTAGAGGGAGTACGGGTCCATTTAACGCTCTTGACCTGAGGCAGAGCTGCCTAAGGTAAGTACAGAGGTGTGTTCATGCTGGATCCACATATCTCCGTTGTCTGTTCATCTGCTCATTCCTGTCTGTCTCTGTAATTTACACTTTACACTGAAAAATTAGATTTTTGACTCATTTCTAATTTCAGACAGGAAGAGGCAGGCTTGTGGTGATGTTCCCGCCTATCACCCTCCCCCTTCCCGCCCCATTCACTTCTCTTATGGGTGGGGATAGGAGGGAATGTTACAGAAAGCCTGCCTCTTCCTGTCTGAAATTTTGACGTTAGTCCAAGGTCAGATTTTTTTGATTTTAGGTGCTGCATGCAACATGGTCATGTGACAGCACCTCCTTCTCTCATTATTAGGCACAGAGCACTCCGTTTGCAATGAGCGATGAACAGGGTGCCTCTACTTCCATGCCAAATCCTTCATTCACTCCAAAAAAGTCAACAATGAGCTGTTTGCACAACTCTTCAGCATTTGTTGCTGGGGCTGTGTACAGAGGACTCAAAGCAGCCAGAGGTAGAGGAAAAAGGCATACCAAGCACCGATGTCCAACTCTTTTTTTCTCAGGAGCAAAAGGAGAACCAAGCAAGTGACGAAAAACAGGGTAGGGTTAAGCCGTGTTTTAAGATGGGAGTGTAAGCATGTAGAATTAGAGTTACCACCTCCACACAGGGGCTGTAAACTTAAAGGGATACTGTAGGGGGGTCGGGGAAAAATGAGCTGAACTTACCCGGGCTTCTAATGGTCCCCCGCAGACATCCTGTGTTGGTGCAGCCACTCCCCAATGCTCCGGCCCCGCCTCCGGTTCACTTCTGGAATTTCTGACTTTAAAGTCAGAAAACCACTGCGCCTGCGTTACCGTGTCCTCACTCCCGCTGATGTCACCAGGAGTGTACTGCGCAGACACAGACCATACTGGGCCTGCGCAGTACGCTCCTGGTGACATCAGCGGGATCGAGGACATGGCAACGCCGCCGGAGTGGTTTTCTGGCTTTAAAGTCAGAAATTCCAGAAGTGAACCGGAGGCGGGGCCGGAGCATTGGGGAGTGGCTGCGCCAACACAGGATGTCTGCGGGGGACCATTAGAAGCCCCGGGTAAGTTCAGCTCATTTTCCCCCGACCACCCTACAGTATCCCTTTAAGTGCACCAACAAAAAGAGGTGGTAGATGAGAAAAGTGAGAATGTAATGAATGTTGGAGAGGCAGCTGCGGTGAACAGCGCTACCACCGCAGCTGCCTCCACCTCCCTGCCTAGCAGTCTACCCGTACCTCGGGCGTCTAGCACACCGAGGACGGGTCTGTCAGCCACACATAGGGTCGCATTATCGCGTGCGCGCACACACAGACAGGACCTTTATGCGGGGAGGAGGCGCGTCAGCTAACCGGCCGGTCGGCTGACGTCAGAGGTGATACTCGCCGCTCCTCATTGGCTGATAGGGGTAGGCGTGCCGGAGGGGGTCTCCTCTGCTTCATAAGCCTCGCTCTGTCACTCGCAACTTGTCTGCTGTTGAGAATACTACGTGTTAGCGCTCAGACCCTTTGATAGCTATACTTATAATTCATTGTTGATTGTTTGATTATCTGTGTATGACTCTAGGCTCCTTTTGACTATTCTTCTGCTCAGTGATCTGTACCTTAGCCCATCTGATCTTACTCTGCCTGTTTACCGTTTCCTCTCAGCCTTCCGATTCTGTACTGTATCTGCCTGTCTGTTGCCAACTCGATTAGTCTGTCCACTCTACTCACCAGTGAGCCCTAGTCACTGGTGAGGTATTCACTGTACTGACAGTGCCCACCAGCTCCTCTGGTGAGGTATTGCCAAATCTGTCAGTACTTACTGTTGCACCAAAACACCACTGTGTATTAACGCTATCACACTTGTCTGTTTACTATACTTGCATTATTGGTGATTCTGCAGATCACTATATAATCAGGTATAGCATCTGTATTGTTGGTGATACTGCAGATCACCACATAATCAGAAATCTGTTTCTTGCTGACACCAATCGTTACAAGGAAGAAGTTACACAGTGGCGACATCCTCCTGGAAGGTGGAGTAGGGAAGCCAAACACAACAGGGTCCTAACACAGTGGCCAACCCTTAGGAGCCACTTCAGACCATCCCCATGTATCAGTAGAATGTAGCTGTAGGTCGGGACGGGAGTGGCAGACCTTACCGTTGCTTGGGTGGGTGCATAGCCTGTGTGTCAAGCAACACCCTCAAAACAATAGAAAAAGTCCTGGGTTGGTTTGCACACCATTTAGTAAATGCTGAAGTATTTATTCAACACGGCATAAGTCAACACTGTAATTCACAATTGTTTTGGGACCACCGAGGCAGTGGTGTAGCTAGAGATTATAGGACCCCATTGCAAAATGTTCATGGTACCGTCATCTAGGCAATCTTGAGCAATGCCATCTGCCCCTACCCTATGAATATGAGTTAATTGTGCAATTTACATTTTCATGCAATGCTCACTGTGTATAGTCCATTAGCAGTGAAACAAAGTCAGAGAGTGCAGAAACTAAGCAAAGTTCATAGTGAACATGAACATATCAAGTACCACCTGGGCCCCCTCTTCTCCAAGACCCCATAGCAGTTGCTACGGCTGCTATGGCGATTGCTACGCCCTGCATGGAGGTTTTCCTTCATCAGATCGTGCAGACAATACAAGAGAGGGAGGGAGTGACAAATACCGGCCAGAAGATTAACTGCTACAGTTGTCCTCTGCATGAGAATGGACAGTGGCGTCAGTAACTCAACTGACAAGATTCTTACTTTTGAAGTCGGTCATATCTGTAAACAGATTTGTTTTGCCCAGCCAATTTCACTATGTTAAGCCTTGCTTATCTTGCAGAAATCATTTATTACAGTAACTGAAAAACACTTAATTTGCCATAGTGCCCCTTTAATTTGCAACCATAATCAGGAATTGTAATTTTGCAATTATGTATAATTCTGCGTACTTTCATGTAGTGTTAACAGCAAAGTGGTTAATAGCAAATCCTCCATACATGCTATCGTCGCCAAAATTGCAAGGCATGATGAGGAGAACAGTGGGAACAAGTAACAAAAAATCCTTCTAGTTTTTGAGAAAATCAATTCAAGGGGAAAAAAAAAGGTAAACTCTGTAAAATGACATTTTGCCAAGTTTAAAAAACATTTTTCCCTTGAATTTCAAAATCAATTTTCTCAAAAAATAAAATCTTTTTGAAATTTTTATTTTTTACTCATTCCCAATATTCCTCTTAAAGCGGAATATAACCCTGCATTTCAACTTTGCTCTAAAACATTATTTACAGCATATTATACGCAACCAGCATTTTTTTTTTTTACTAGACCAGCATTGGAAGGGTTACATACAGAGCTTTAAAGTTCCGTGGATAGAAATGCAGACGAATCCGAAGTTTAGATAGATACATTTAAGTAAACACAATGTAACAAGTGTGGAATGTGACTCACTCTCTCTGACTGTGCAGGAGCTGGAGGACAGCCAGAGAGTGTGTAACATTCACCCCTTGTTACATTGTGTTTACTTAAATGTATCTATCTAAACTTCGGATGCGTCTGCATATCTCTCCACGGAACTTTAAAGCTCTGTGTGTAACCCTTCCAATGCTGGTCTAGTAAAAAAAAAAATGCTGGTTGCATATAATATGCTGTAAATAATGTTTTAGAGCAAAGTTGAAATGCTGGGTTATATTCTGCTTTAACGTACAGTATGTAGCAATTTTGGTGACAATAGCATGTATGGGGGGCTTTGCTATTTACCGCTAAAGTTGGAGCAAAATTACACATCATCAATTGAATTTCCAAATCGTAAATTACGGGTAGCCGTAATTGCTAAATTTTTTAAAAAGTTTGTTTAATCGTAATTAGCAGATTACGAGTTCATGATCACTAGCTAGGTAGCTAGCTAGATAGTATATTTTCTGTGTTTGCATTGGGGTGGGCCTGCGGGGGAGGGAGGGGGGGTGTACAACAACACATGCAGGAGGTATACATTTACCAGCACAGTCTTATCTAGAAAGTTTTTTTTACCAAAAGTGCCTTTAAGTGGGTCAGATGGCTCCGCACAGCTCAGTCATGTGGTCACATCCTGCCAGTGTCACACGGTGTCACCCTGCCTGTCCTGCCCCTGTATGAGTGCAATGGGCAGCACGGTGGCGTAGTGGTTAGCTCTCTCGCCTTGCAGCGCTGGGTCCCTGGTTCGAATCCCAGCCAGGGCACTATCTGCAAAGAGTTTGTATGTTCTCTCCGTGTCTGCGTGGGTTTCCTCCGGGCACTCCGGTTTCCTCCCACATTCCAAAAACATACGGATAAGTTAATTGGCTCCCCCTAAAAAATTGGCCCTAGACTACAGTACTTACACTACATAATATAGACATATGGCAATGGTAGGGATTAGATTGTGAGCTCCTTTGAGGGACAGTTAGTGACAAGATATATATATACACTGTACAGCGCTGCGTAATATGTCGGCGCTATATAAATACTAAAATAATAATAATAATAATGCCCGGCTTGTGGCTTTAGGTGGGAGCGATTCAATATTGTGCTGCGCAGATATAGACGGGTGGGAGGGGGGAGGAAATCCCAAAGGGCACCATAGCTCATGACATTTAAATACCAATACTTATGTCCCCCCCCCCCCCAGTCCTGCCACTGTCACGCAATAAACGTAGTCCAAAAAGATGATGGGACCAAACTAGAACAGCACCACTTAAAATAAACAATTTAAAATAGACAATTCTAAACTTTATCGGAAGACTGTATTTTATACAGGGACGTTTCTAGCATTTTTCTCACTCCAGCAGGGCCGGATTTACCAGAAGGCACTGTAGGCATGTGCCTACAGGCGCCTGATGATGGGAAGGGGGCTCACTCTCCTCCCCTAGTCCCTCCCTCCCTCTTTATGCAGAGTCCTGATGAGAGTGTAAATGAGAGGTTACTTACTCTGCTCTCAGCATTCCACAGATGAGATCTCCCTTCAGTCAGGGGAACCTCTAGCTTCCTAATACTGAGGACTTCCCCTAGCTACCTAATATGTAAGGGCACCTCTAACTACTTAATATTGAGGGTACTCCTGGCTACCTAATACTAAGGGGCACCTGTAGCTACCTATGACGGGCAAGGGAAGTAGGGAAGAAGTGACAGCTGGGCCAGCCAGCACACATGCAGTGCAGTTTGGTGGGGGTTTGTACTTCCATGGAAGGCAAATTCTAGAGTGCCAGGACATCTGTGGCTATAGGATCCTGTGAGGTAAATACGAGCCTGCACTCCAGGCAAGAAGTCCTGTGTCACCCCCACCCCCTCTCAAACAAAAACCCCTCACACATGCATATACTAAAAAATATGAACCATGTGGAATATAAGGTGGATGCATAATACAGGGAGTCCCAGACATACAAACAACCCTCCATTACAGTCGCATTTTGTTGCACCCCCTCTTCCTGCACTACCCCAGCTTAGTGTGTAAATTCACTGTGTACTGCAGCAGAAAGAGATGCAGGAGGAAATCTGAGTGTCCAAAGGAAACCCAAACAGAAACGGGGAGAAGTCCTGCAGAGAGTGCCCTGGCTGGGATTTGAAGTGAAACCAGGGACCCAGCCCTGCAAGGTGAGAGAGCCAACCTACTGTGCGACCATGCTGCCAGTTTTACCAGGCTGTCTACAGTGTCCTTTTTACCTGTGTTTCTCTGCACTCCCTCTAGCTACTGCCAGTGCCTCTGTGATTTACCCAATTTCCAAACTATAATCACTAGGCAATTCCCATTTGTATCTGACTGCACTTCGGGAAAGATTTTTTCCCCTTAAGGATTAATTGGACCAAGTCTTGTTAGGGTTCTGTTTTTTTTGTTTTGTTTTTGTTTTTTTTGCCTTCCCCTGGATCAACTTGGATAGTTGAAGGTGCAGGACCCGATGTACCCAATGTTTACTAATTTACCGTATATTCGGACGTATAAGACGACTGGGCGTATAAGACGACCCCCCAACTTTTCCAGTTAAAATATAGAGTTTGGGATATACTCGCTGTATAAGACTACCCCTCTTCCAACGCACACTAAATTAAAATAAAAAAAATCATGTACTGGTGCTGTGTATGAACAGTTACTGGTGCTGTACTGTATGTGTTACCCAGTATATAACAGTATATAGTCAATTGACTTGTTGCATTGGTCAACTCTCCTTAAAGGGGAACTTCAGCCTAAACAAACATACTGTCATCAAGTTACATTGGTTATGTTAATTAGAATAGATAGGTAATATAATCTCTTACCCACCCAGTTTTAAAAGAACAGGCAAATGTTTGTGATTCACAGGGGCTGCCATCTTCGTCATGGGGGTAGCCATCTTTTTGGTTGAAAGGAGGTGAAGGAGCAGGAGACACAGTTCCAACTGTGCTGTGTCCTGATTACCCCTCCCAGCTGCACACACTAGGCTTCAAATGTCAAATTCAAAATGTAAACAAAAAAAAATTGCACCAAAACAGCAGAATGAGAACAACAACATCAGAAATCCCATCATGCTTTGCACAGCATCAGGGGAAAAAAGCCCGGGCAGTTTTCTTCTGTGCAGCTAAAAATGAGGCTTGTATAAGAGAAACAAAGTTCTGATGTTGTGAAACTGTTAAAGAAACACCAAGCCTTTTCAGTGCTGCTGAGTCGATTTTTAGTCCGGAGGTTCACTTTAAGTAGACTGGTCAGCTCTCCTTGTCTACCTGTTTATCAGAGCGGTATAGAAGAATAGATTGCGCTCCCTCAGCAGGGAGATCTGAGAGGCGGTAACAGGATAGGGCGTATCACCCGGCATCAATGACACCCGGCGTATAAGACGACCCCCAACTTTTCAGAAGATTTTCAAGGGTTAAAAAGTAGTCTTATACGCAGGAATATACAGTAATTATTTCCTGGTTGAGCTTGATGGACAAATGTCTATTTTCAACCAAACTAGCTATCTAACTATGTAATTGTTATGTGTTTATACAGCACTGACATCTGCTGCAGCACTTTACAGAGTACATAGTCATGTCACTGACTGTCCTCAGAGGAGCTCACAATCTAATCCTACCATAGTCATAGCCTAATGTCCTACCATATTATTATTATGTATTTATATAGGACTGACATCTGCTGCAGCACATTACAGAGTACATAGTCATGTCACTGACTGTCCTCAGAGGAGCTCACAATCTAATCCCTGACATAGTCATAATCTAATGTGGTGGCATAGTGGTTAGCAATCTCAAGCGCTGTAATAACAGCACAGGAGATTTGGGCGCAGCCGGCGCCACCATAGGCCGTAATAGGAATTACAGCTATAGCAGTGCACAGTGAGTAACATCGGCGCCGTCAGAAGACGGAGCTGAAGTTACTTTTAAAACACTGTAATAGCTGGAAGCAGAATTACATTATTCCCCACCATCCACGTGGACCTGGAGGGGGAATAGTAATTAACGCCACCAGGACTTGTGCAGCAGCAGGATAAGCCATACCGGCTGTATCCTGCTCCCAAATCTCCTGGCAGCGAATTCTCTCGAACACAGGAATCTTGCCTTGCAGCATCAGGTCCCCAGTTCTAATCCCAGCCAGGGTGCTATCTGCGTGGAGTTTGTATGTTCTCGTCGGGCCTGTGTGGGTTTCCTCTGGGCAGTCCAGTTTCCTTGTGTGATTGGAGGAGAGTGGTGTGCGGAGTTTCAGTTGAGGGGGAGGAAGTTGTGAGGTAATGGCACAGTCATGAAGGGAGAGAAAGAGTAAGAAGCTGACAGGAAAGGAACAGACAGGATTGAAAAGTGGAGAATCGTATTATCGATAATGATGAGCATAAGTTTTGCATAATCGTAATTCGCAAAGTGAAATTTTGGGTAAAATCATAATTAATGTTGTAATTAATTCTTTTGTAAACTTAATAAGGAACTGTAACGTGGCAATTCCGTGTACATTTAGTTTAATTTCATGCCGACTTTAGTGCCCCATACACACTATCATCACCAAAATGGCTATGTATATTGAAGAGGAACTCCAGCCTAAACAAACGTACTGTCATTAAGTTACATTAATTATGTTAATTAAAATAGATAGGTAATATAATCTCTTACTCACCCTGTTTTAAAAGAACAGGCAAATGTTTGTGCTTACATGAGGGCAGCCATCTTTTTGGTTGAAAGGAGGTGACAGGGAGCATGAGACGCAGTTCCAACTGTCCTGTGTCCTGATCAACCCTCCCAGTTGCTAGGCAACGAGAACAACAACATCATGCTTTGCACAGTATCAGGGGAAAAATGTCCAGGCAGGTTTTTGTGATGGGGCGGAGCTTAGCTTCTGTGCAGCCAAAAATGAGGTTTGGATAAGAGAAACAAAGCTCTGATGCTGTGAAACTGTTAAAGAAACACCAAGCCTTTTCAGTGCTGCTCAGTAGATTTTTAGTCTGGGGGTTCAATTTAAGAAGTGTGGAAACAAGACAAAAAAAAACATTTTTCAAAAACACATTGTAGTTTGTTTTTGTTTGTTTTTTTAAATCAATTTTAGAAATGCAAAGGAAAAATGTTTTCTTTTAACTGTTTTTAAAAACCATTTTACCTTTGCATCGATTTTCTCAGAAAACTACAAGATCATTTTGAAAACTTCTTTATTCTTGTCTTGTTCCCACCCTTCTCCTTAATATGCATACCCATTTGGCCACTGTGACGATTGCATGTATTAACCACTATAAGTTGGTATGAAATGACACCAAAATTGTGAAAATTATGGATGGATTACACTAAATCAGTTGAATGCCCAAATCATAATTATGTAATTGCAAAAATTCAAGTGAAATTTTGCGTAATTGTAATGAGCAGATCACGGTCATCACTAATTATCAACGAAAACTGTGTAAAGCGAACGCAACAGACAGGAGGGAACATAAAAAGAAGAGAGAGGAGGCGCAGCACAGAGACTGGATGAAACCGAGTGACAGGACAGCTGAGAAGCAGGATTGTGGGTAAAAATAAATATAACCGACACAGCAAGGGACAGTAAGGATCAGAGGGACACCTGTGAGTGAAGAAGGCAGAAAGTAAGTAAACATGTAACTACTACAGAGGAGAGCATAAATGGAACAGCTAAAAAAGGAGCAGAGCAGTATCAGGATGAGAGGAAATAGAGAACACAATTAAAGAAGACATTACCCCAGCTATGATGACAGAATACCGGAAAACAGAGTAAATAAGACAAAGAGCGAGAGATCCAATGGCATAGATAAGTAGCTAGAGGCTTCAGTGCAAGTTTTACATTGGGCCTGTCTAAAGCAATTGATATGGAGCACCAAAATCTGCCCAAAACAGCAGTGAGGGCCCATTCACACCTAGAAACGCAAAACGCCGACGATTTTTGCCGGCGTTTTGCTGGAGTGATTTTTCCGCGATTTCACGCGGAAAAATCACTGAACAGTGCAGCAATTTCTCCGCAATCGCGTTTAGTGCTTCTATAGCACTGAAACGTGATCGCCGGGAAATCGCCTGAAAATGTTGCAGGCTACGTGTTTGCGTTTCGCATTTTTGGGCAATTTGCGGCGATTAGCGCAAATCGCCTAAATAAGAATGGGCCCATAAGGTTTAATTAGACTAGCGCTTTCAAAAGAGCTAGCGTTTGCGCGTTTTGCCGAAATCGCCGGCAAAACGCTTAAGTGTGAATGGGCCGTCACAGAGAGTTTTAAGCAGGAGGAGAAGATCAGCTTGTTAATGATTACTGCATTCAAAGCACATATAGAGGTGATAATTACCAGCACAGGACCTTTAGAGAGCTAATAGTGTGGTTGAGGGAGGGACCCTCAGGTCCAGGGGCCCAGGTGCGGTCACTACCTCTGCATCCCCTATTGTTATGCCACTGCAGAGATTCATATGTTATGGTAACTTGATTAGGGGAATTTCAACAAAAACTTGAGAGAAGATTGGTAAAAACAGTTTATGTGTATTCCTGAACTATTTCAAGTCACAGGATATTCCTTTTATCTCAAGTGGAACTAAAGCCTGTATATTAATCACCCATATAAATACAATCTAGGTCCCTATAAGAAGGGGAGGAGTTTGGGCCTACAGGGAGGTTTTTGCATGAGCTAGACGTAGGAAGGAGGGGCTCATATCTGGCTGGACTTTTGTTAAGCTCCCAGTACTGCCTGATGAAGCGGGATATTGCCCGTGAAACGCGTTGCAATATATCAGAGTTTTCTTAACTAAACCTATTTTTCAGTTTCAATCAACTTTTGAGTCCATTTGTGGGAGGTAAGTCCACCACTATCTCCTTTTAAAAATGTTTTTATCTATTTTATCCTCATCTGGTGCCTCTGTTTTACCAACTGTTCTAGACTTAGGAAGAAGCTTCTGCCTTTCCTCCCTACGTGTTATGTGGTTGGCAGTTTGGGGTATGTGGTTGGTACATATTTTGTCATTACACCTGGTGGGGTAAGGTCTTAACTGCCATGGGTGAGGATTTGCCCTGGTGTGAATGCCAGGGCTGGATTTCTGGGAAGCCCACAAAGGCCCAGGCCT
This sequence comes from Hyperolius riggenbachi, assembly GCF_040937935.1. Classification (NCBI taxonomy): domain Eukaryota; kingdom Metazoa; phylum Chordata; class Amphibia; order Anura; family Hyperoliidae; genus Hyperolius; species Hyperolius riggenbachi. The sequence continues at coordinate 49,130,059 of NC_090649.1, read as the reverse complement.
TGGGCGGCTGCAGCCCAAGGGGACGGCTGGATATTGAAGAGGGGTTTTTGCACATGGAGAAAGAGGCTGCACGTTAAAAAGAAAGGTTGCAAATGGCGAGCCAACACATAGAAGAGGCGAGGTGTTGCACAAGGGAGCTGTACACGAAAGATAGGGGATGCTGTGCATGGATGTTTCATAGGCATGAAGAGGCTGCCCATGGAATGGGAGGGGCGCTGGGGCACAAGGAAGGGTGGCAACAAGAAAGTTGGCCTAGGGGCACAAAAAATATAAATCCAGCCTTGGTGAATACCTGAAGTCAATTGTTTTTCTATGTGTGATGGTTATAAGATGGGTGGCCTGCAGATGTCCCCGGGTCAGCGGCTGTGTCTGGGGGTCGGTTCAATAGCTAAATGCCTAACATGGTGTTGATCCTCAGGATTCCTTACCGTAAAATTAACTTGATTTGTAATTACGGCACATGCCCGTCCGGCTCCCTGGCACTGTCCTCCTGTCCCAACGCTGTCCGTGCTGCACAGGCACAGTAGCGCAAACGCATGGACGCAGGGACAGGTTGACGCAGGAACAGTTAGGCTTTATTATATAGGATGATCCAATGTTATAAATGCAATGTTATAAAAAAGCTAAATACCTGAAAATAAAAATATGACACTATTTTCTTTGTTACTAATGTTCTATTAATTATCCGTACTACACAACCAATTCATTAGATCATATTTTTTTTTTTGCTTCTGTCTCACTTTAAAGAGTAACCTAAACCAAGGAGCATTGCACTTCATTCTAATCTGTATCTGATACCCCCTTTCCCACAAGAAATCTTTACCTTTTCTCAATTAGATTGCCGTTTTGCTGTCTTATAGTTTAAAATATAGAGTGTGGTTTGCAGAGCTAACGACCCTTTGAACTTCTCTTCTCACTGAACCTTATGTGAAGCTGTCTGTCACTGTTTCTTTGATGTATAGTGCTTCAGAAATCAGTGACCAATTTAGTCATGAAGCTCAGAGAAGCTCTTTTGCATACATAACAACTGAAGTTTCTTAACTCTTCCTATACGGGAAACAATATATGAGAGGGTAGCAATAAAAAGTATATAGCCCCTTTAGAATTATATGGATTTCTGTGCAAATTGGTCATAAAATGTGATCTGATCTTCATCTAAGTCACGACAATAGACAATCACAGTCTGCTTAAACTAGTACCACACAAATAATGTTTTTCTTGAACACACCATGTAAACATTCACAGTGCAGGTGGAAATTGTATGTGAACCTTGGATTTAATAAATGGTTGAAGCTCCTTTGGCAGCAAAAATTCAACCGAATGTTTCCTGTAGTTGCAGATCAGATGTGCACAACGGTCAGGCATAATTTTTGACCATTCCTCTTTATAGAGCTATTTCAGTTCCGCAATATTCTTGGGATGTCTGGTGTAAATCGCTTTCTTGAGGTCATGCCACAGCATCTCAATCGGATTGAGGTCAGGACTCTGACTGGGCCATTCCAGAAGGCGTATTTTCTTATGTTTAAGCCATTCTGTTGTTGATTTACTTCTATGCTTTGGTTCGTTGTCCTGTTGCAACACCCATCTTCTGCTGAGCTTCAGCTGGAGGACAGATGGCCTTAAGTTCTCTTGAAAAATGTCTTGATACACTTGGGAATTAATTTTTTCTTCAATGATAGCAATCCGCCCAGGCCCTGATGCAGCAAACCAGCCCCAAACCATGATACCCCCACCACCGTACTTCACATTTGGGATGAGGTTTTGATGTTGGTGTGCTGTGCCTCATTTTCTGCACACATGGGGGTCGATTCACAAAAGCGTGATAACTGCTATCATAGCAGTTATCGAGCCCATAGTGTTGTGTGTTTCTTTCAAACAACTCAACTTTGTTTTCATCTGTCCACTGAATATTTTGCCAGTACTGCTGTGGAACATACAGGTGCTCTTTTGCAAACTTTAAACGTGCAGCAATGTTTTTTTTGGACAGCAGTGGCTTCCTCTGTGGTATCCTCCCATGAACTCCATTTTTGTTTAGTGTTTTACGTATCATAGATTCGCTAACAGGGATGTTAGCATATGCCAGAGACTTTTGTAAACCTTTAGCTGACACTCTAGGATTCTTCTTCACCTCATTGAGCATTCTGTGCTGTGCTCTTGCAGTCATCTTTACAGGATGACCACTCCTAGGGAGAGTAGCATCAGTGCGGAACTTTCTCCATTTATAGACAATTTGTCTAACAATGGACTGATAAACAGCAAGGCTTTTGAAGATGCTTGTATAACCTTTTCCAGCTTTATGCAAGTCAACAATTCTTAATCGTAGGTCTTCTGAGAGCTCTTTTGTGTGAGGCATCATTCACATCAGGTAATGCTTCTTGGGAAAAGCAAACCCAAAACTGGTGGGTGTTTTTTATAGGGCAGGGCAGCTGTAACCAACACGTCCAATCTCATCTCATTGATTGTACTCCAGTTGGCTAAAATGTCACTCCAATTACCTCTTGGAGATGTCATTAGTCTAGGGGTTCACATACCTTTTCCACTGCACTGTGAATGTTTACATGGTGTTTTCAATAAAAATATGGAAAGATTTAATGATTTGTGTGGTATTAGTTTAAGCAGACTGTGATTGTCTATTGTTGTGACTTAGATGAAGATCAGATCACATTTTATGACCAATTTGTGCAGAAATGCATATAATTGCAAAGGGTTCACATACTTTTTATTGCTAATGTAAGTGTGTGTGTGTGTGTATGTGTGTGTGTGTGGGTGTGTGTGTGTGTGTGTATGCGTGTGTGTGTATGTGTATGTGTGGTGTGTGTGTGTGCGTGTGTGTGTGTGTGTGGTGTGTGTGTGTGTGTGTGTGTGTGTGTGCGTGTGTGTTAAATTTGTTCTTTAAAGTAGAGTGACCATATTTTTGTGGGTCCAACCTGGGACGGGGGGGGGGGGGGGGGGGGCGTGGGGGGGGGGGGGCGAAAAGTGGGAAGGAGTGAGGAGCACACAGCGGCGAAGACTGGGGGAGGGGGGCTGCGGCAGGTACAGTATGTCCACACATAGAAAATACATCCATACACAAGCAGGCTGTATACAGCCTTCCTTTTGAATCTCAAGAGATCATTTGTGTGTTTCTTTCCCCCCTGCAGCTATCTTCCACTGACGTTTTAGGCTGCTCTTTTCTTCCTGTAAACAGCTTTGCCCTTGTCTGTAATTCCTCACTATGTGAAAGCCCAGCCAGCTCAGAGGACGATTTATCCAGCTTGTAAAAGATAAGAGAGAAGAGAGAAGCTGCACTAATCTAAATAATACACAGGCAGTGTGCATAGAGGGGCCTGGAAGGGGGAGTTCATAGCAGAACCACAACACTGAAGAACTTGGCAGCCTTCCAGACACAGGCTGACAAGTCTGACAAGAGAGAGATAAGTTGATTTATTACAGAGACTTTGATAGTACAAAGTGCTGCAGTAAGCCAGAACACATTAGAATAGCTTTTGGAACTTGTAGGATGATAAAAAACAGAATGCAATTTTTGTTACGGAGTCTCTTTAAAGAGAGTCTGAAGCGAGAATAAATCTCGCTTCAGACCTCATAGATAGCAGGGGCATGTGTGCCCCTGCTAAACCGCCGCTATCGCGCCGCTAAACGGGGGTCCCTTCACCCCCAAATCCCCCTCCGTGCAGCGCATCCCCTCTTCCTAGTTGGGTGCAGGGCTAACTGCCGCAGCCCTGCCCCACGCGCGTCTGTCAGCGCGTATCTCCGCCTCTCCCCCGCCCCTCTCAGTCTTCCTTCACTGAGAGGGGCGGGGAGAGGCGGCGATGCGCCGCTGATAGACGCGACTGGAGGCAGGGCTGCAGCCGTTAGCCCTGCCTCCAGGAACGACCAATTCCACGACCAAGTGTTGCGGGGGTGGGTTTGGGGGTGAAGGGACTCCCGTTTAGCGGCGCGATAGTGGCGGTTTAGCAGGGGCACACATGCCCCTGCTAACTATGAGCTCTGAAGCGAGATTTATTCTCGCTTCAGAGTCTCTTTAAAGTTGAGGATGTATGAGAAGTTTTTTTTTCCTTTTAGTTATGCAAACTGCTGAACCATCACATTGTACTGTATATTACGGGAACCGGTGTAACAGAATTTTCCTTTGATGGCCACAGAAATGAGCCCAATGTCGCCGCAGATCCCCCACAACAAGGTTCATATAAGTAAAAGGTAATGTTACGACCTAATTATGACTTTTGGCATTGGCCCAATGCAAATCTGTGACCCAATTCACGTCATGTTGAAGTTTGATATGGCTTACAGTACTTCAAAAATTAATTTAGTCATTGTTATATTATTTTTTACTTGAGACTACTATGGTGGGATTGATAGAGAAAGGAGAAATGTTTTTGGGAAATTCCAGGAAGGGTCTACAGACTGTATAAATAATCTTACTTCTGCCTTCAACAGCTGAAAACTTGCGAAAGGAGACACCTAGTAATAGAGAAGTCCAAGAAAATAACAGAGATGCACCTACTAAGCATTATTGTGGTGAGTTACACCGGCTTATTCACAACAAGGAGGCTACCAATCAGATTTAACCTGATTGGAAGTAACAGAAAGTTATTTAGCACAATATGGCTTTCTCAATGTGTGTACCTGAAATGAAAACAAATAAAACAAAAGATTGGCTACTTACCTCCAGTAATAGGAAGACCCTGGATAGTCCAGAGGCATACCAGATCCTCCTGTAGCCCACCATTATGGTGCTTGGTCCCTCTAAACCAAAAAGAGCTTGTGGAATAGGCATCTTGTGGCCACGCTCGTGCCACGTACTAGTGCATCTGGACTAGGTATGAGCGACTATCTCCTTGGCGGTAACCCCGAGCCAGGCTTGGGGTGGAAAAAAGATGAATTTGGCGGTAATCCAGAGCCTGCATCGGGGGTTGCCGCCGGTAGGTATTTGCAGAGCGTGAGCATAGCAGACGTTTGTAATCTCACCATGGGGGTAGAGCGCCACCCGGAGGACAGGAGGAAGAACTGCAGTGCTTGATCCCGGAGAGGTGAGTAAAGCGCAGCAGTGCTGCAAAACTTACTGTGGTATTTTGTTTTCCTGCTTTTAGGGTCTTACTGTCTAAAAGCACATGAAAACATTGTACTGCTTTTAGATCCTAAAATCAGGATATAATCAAACCACCAGAGAGGCTAATGCTGGGCATAGACGGTTTGTTTGTGTCCTTATCAATCGAGCCGCTGATGGCTCGATTGATAATATCAGACAGGTCCGATGACCCGCCGGATAAATTCCCCGCTCGATCCCCGTGGGTGGACAATAGCGGGGAATCAAGCGGAAGATAAAGAATGCCCGCGGGGACGAGCGGGAATCTATCCACGTGCACGCGCGGACGAGCGGGAATCTATCCACGTGCACGCGCGGACGAGCGGTGATGCACCGGCATTGAGCCGCTGGCTCGATACCGGTGCATTCTCGAACCGTCTATGCCCAGCATAAGGTCATTGCATGCTACAGTAAAACAAAGTGCCTGTGCATTGCCAGGAGCGTGACCAGAAGATGAGAAGGGACCCAGAATCGACTCCATTTTGGTTTCTGCTCCACTAATTGAATCTTATTAACTTTTAAAAATGTATTAATATATATGGATAATTTTAAAAGGACCCTGAGCTCCTGTTAAAACAGAATTTGCACTAACCTGGAGCTTCATCCAGCCCCCTGTAGGCCGCCAGGTCCCCCGGCGTCCTCTCGGTTTCTCTTCCTCCCATTGGTGGCAACGGTAATCGACGAGTCCCTGCACGCACACTACGCGTCATCACGCCAGCCAGCTACGCATCATCACGCCAGCCAGCATGAGAGTCCTGCGTATGCGTGATTCTCTAAGACCAAATGTGGCGGCGCGTAGCCGGCTGGCATGTTGACACGTAGCACATGGGGACTCACACGGGTGACTTCAGGCCGAAGTGGCCAATTAATGGAGCCACCAGCGGGATCAGAAGAGGAGCTAGGAGGACGCCGGGGGTCAGGAACCTCACGGGCTACGGTGGGCTGGAGGAAGCCGCAGGTAAGTGCAAATTCCATTTTTAAAAGGAGCTCAGGGTCCCGTTAAAATTAGATTACCCAGTACAGCCCTCTGATAGCAGCAGTGATTGACTGTTGGTGATGTTCGTAATATGCAAATTGTTAATTAACATTACAACAGAATTATGATTTAGAAACTGAATTAATTTCACATAATCCATTCATAAATTTTGCATGTTACAAAAAATTACAAATACGGCAGTTATAAAGATTTTATGTGTAAATTGCAGGGAAAAAAATGATCGCAGAAACCATAGTGGTTGGGGGAGCAGTGGAAGAAAATTTAAAAAAAAATGATTTCCAAAAAGACCTTGTAGTTTTTGAGAAAGTTGATTTTAAAACATCCACAGAAAATGTTTTGTTTTGTTTTTTTATTTCAGTAAAATTACATTTTGCTGCAGTACACTATAATAGATACCACGTTTCAATTTCTGTATACTTATTTTATGCAGGGCACCAGAGGTTGGGATGGACATGGTAAGGGCTTTTTGGGAGCAGGGGACTGGGGAGGCTTTGCCGTCCCCCCGCGTCCAGAGCCCCCCCACATCATGAACCATGTGGGCTGGTGTAGATCAGGGTGCAGAGCCCCACACAGTCTGGGCTCTGTATTCTAGCTATACCAGCCTGCATGGGGGACAAGGGGTTAAAGAGGCTTGGGACCCCACACTTTCCATTTTTTTTAAAAGTGTATACTGAACTCGGAACTCTGTATAAATACAAGTGTACGGCAATCAAATATCGCATTTTCATGGAACATAATTATGGCTAATTATGTGTGAAATTAATGAAGAATCGGTCAAAAGTGTTGCATTACAATTTCGCAACATAACTGCAAACTTTGATGCAAGATAACGATCTGCGAAATTGGAGCTCACTTCTACTGAGTGTGTACATGAAGCATGGAGTTTGTTATTTTATCAATTTTGAGCGTATGTTAATTCCTCATCCATGCCCTCATAATTTCCCACCTTGACTACTGCAATGCCCTTCTGTCTGGTCTCCCAATGACCCGATTAGCCCCGCTGCAGTCCGTAATGAATGCGGCAGCCAGAATTATCCACTGCTCCCATCGCTCCACCATGGCGGCTCCCCTCTGTGAATCCCTCCACTGGCTTCATATCCAGTCCAGAATAAGATTCAAGATACTGTGTCTGACCTACAAATCTGTCCACAAAACCTTTCTAACCTACATTTCCTATCTTACTCGGAGGTACACACCTAGCCGCTCACTCCGCTCTTCCAATGAACTTCGCCTAACCGCCCCCCGCATCACCCAGTCCCATGCACGCCTCCAGGACTTCTCAAGAGCTGCTCCAACACTATGGAACTCCCTACCTTCACCCATTAGGGCAGCCCCCTCCTTCAACATCTTAAAGAAGGCCCTCAAAACTCACCTTTTCAGCCTGGCCTACTATCCCTCACAAGTGCTCTAAACCCGCAGCTGGACTCTGGTCCCCTACCTTTCATGTCCCTACCTCACCTTCTAGATTGTAAGCCTTCGAGGTGGGTCCTCCTCCTTTTGTGTCCTACCTGATCTTGCACCTCCATTACTGTGAACCCATGCTATGCATCTGAGTGAACTCGACTTGCCTAATCTCCATGCTCCATCCAGTGACTGACTAAGCATTACCTTGTACTCATACTGTGCTGTGTGATCTGGTTTTCTTGTATTCCTGTATTGTCATATTGCTGTATGTCACCCCTAAATATTGTCTGTAACCTAAATTAATGTTCAGCGCTGCGTAATATGTTGGAGCTTTATAAATACAATAAATAAATAAATGTGAGTAGTATTGTACAGAAAGCTGGTGTTTGTGTTTCTGTGTTAGCTGCAGTTGGCAGTGCCCGGCTCCATGTTGCTCCCTGCCTCCAAGAAGACCTGCCCCGTATCCTGGGAACCAACCTTCCTGCCAAGTGTAAGGATCAGGCTAAACATGAAGAGTATGGGCCAGACTTCTCTCACCATGCAGGAAGCCTTGGCAAACCGCTCCCTCTCTCCCTGGACTAGTGTTGGGCGAACATCTAGATGTTCGGGTTCGGGCCGAACAGGCCGAACATGGCCGCGATGTTCGGGTGTTCGACCCGAACTCCGAACATAATGGAAGTCAATGGGGACCCGAACTTTTGTGGTTTGTAAAGCCTCCTTACATGCTACATACCCCAAATTTACAGGGTATGTGCACCTTGGGAGTGGGTACAAGAGGAAAAAAAAAATTAGCAAAAAGAGCTTATAGTTTTTGAGAAAATCGATTTTAAAGTTTCAAAGGGAAAACTGTCTTTTAAATGCGGGAAATGTCTGTTTTCTTTGCACAGGTAACATGCTTTTTGTCGGCATGCAGTCATAAATGTAATACATATAAGAGGTTCCAGGAAAAGGGACCGGTAATGCTAACCCAGCAGCAGCACACGTGATGGAACAGGAGGAGGGTGGCGCAGGAGGAGAAGGCCACGCTTTGAGACACAACAACCCAGGCCTTGCATGAGGACAAGAAGCGTGCGGATAGCATGCTTTGTACCACCATGCAGTCATAAATGTAATAAAGATAAGTGGTTCAATAAACAGGGACCACGCGGCAACGCTAACCCAGCAGCAGCACACGTGATGGAACAGGAGGAGGCGCAGGAGGAGAAGGCCACGCTTTGTGAGACACAACAACCCAGGCCTTGCATGAGGACAAAAAGCGTGCGGATAGCATGCTTTGTACCGCCATGTAGTCATAAATGTAATAAAGATAAGAGGTTCCATAAACAGGGACCGGCAACGGTAACCCAGCAGCAGCAGCAGCAGCAGCAGCAGCAGCAGCACACGCGATGGAACAGGAGGAGGCGCAGGAGGAGAAGGCCACGCTTTGTGAGACACAACAACCCAGGCCTTGCATGAGGACAAAAAGCGTGCGGATAGCATGCTTTGTACCGCCATGTAGTCATAAATGTAATAAAGATAAGAGGTTCCATAAACAGGGACCGGCAACGGTAACCCAGCAGCAGCAGCAGCAGCAGCAGCACACGTGATGGAACAGGAGGAGGCGCAGGAGGAGAAGGCCACGCTTTGTGAGACACAACAACCCAGGCCTTGCATGAGGACAAAAAGCGTGCGGATATAGCAGCAATGCTTTTTGCCGCCATGCAGTCATAAATGTAATACAGATGAGAGGTTCAATAAACAGGGACCGGAAACGCTAAACCATCCCAGATGTTCATCGGTCATGTTACTTGGTTGGGGTCCAGGAGTGTTGCGTAGTCGTTTCCAATCCAGGATTGATTCATTTTAATTTGAGTCAGACGGTCTGCATTTTCTGTGGAGAGGCGGATACGCCGATCTGTGATGATGCCTCCGGCAGCACTGAAACAGCGTTCCGACATAACGCTGGCTGCCGGGCAAGCCAGCACCTCTATTGCGTACATTGCCAGTTCGTGCCAGGTGTCTAGCTTCATGCCCGGTTTCAGGTCCAGCGGTGCCAGCCACAAATCCGTCTGTTCCTTTATTCCCCTCCAAATTTCCTCCCCTGTGTGCTGCTTATCCCCAAGGCAGATCAGCTTCAGCAACGCTTGCTGACGCATGCCAACAGCTGTGCTGCACTGCTTCCACGATCCTACTGCTGCTGGTGCTGGGTTAGCATTTCCGGATGAGGTACAGCTTTGAGATGCGTTGGAGGAGAAGGAGTCAGAGAGGTAGGTGCTGCTGTTGTTATCCAGCTGTTTGCGGCGTGGGCAACACCCGCGCCGTAGCAGGTGAGGAATCGCTGCCAGGCTCCACAAGGTTCACCCAGTGCGCGGTAAGGGAGATGTATCGACCCTGGCCGAACGCACTCGTCCAGGTGTCAGTGGTGAGGTGAACCTTGCAGGCAACGGCATTCTTCAAGCTTCGGGTTATTTAGCTGACCACGTGCTCATGCAACTCAGGCACTGCAGAGCGCGCAAAGTGGTAGCGGCTGGGAACCACGTAACGTGGGATGGCCACTGACATCATTCCCTTGAAGCTGTTTGTCTCCACCACTCGATATGGCAGCATTTCGCAGGCCAGAAGCTTGGCTATGCTGGCTGGCTGTTACTGCCACGGCCCGGGGGTCATTTGCTGGCAATTTCCTCTTGTGCTCAAACATCTCAGAGACAGACAACTCAACCGTAGCGCTGCACACCGAAGGGCTGTTGGTTGTTGTGTTTGATGAACACTGGGAGACCTCAAGAGCACTAGTCCGGAAAGTGACAGTGTCAGCATCGTCTGATGTTTGTGAATGTTGTGAACCACGCAATGGCTGGGCTACTGCTGCTGCTGAGGCGGGTCTGGTGGTGAGTCTGGTGAACCCAAGGGAGGCAGTGTTGCTGGTGGTACCCTGTCCTGCCGCGTTTGCCCACAGAGTGGGATGTTTGGATAGAATGTGGCGGCTCATGCTGGTGGTGGAGAGGTTGTTAATACTTTTCCCCCTGCTCAGGCGGGTCTTGCACACCTTGCAAATCGCCATGGTAACATCCTCAGTGCAGTCTTCAAAGAAAGCCCAGACTTTAACTGGCTGAGGACTCGGACCTCGTGCGTGATGTGCTGGTGCTGCTTAACCCACTGCTGGACGCTTGAGAGGTCATCCAAGTAATTATCTGGTCCTGTTCTTTTGGATCTGTGAGGGTTGTTGTCCTGGACAACATGGGCAGTATTGAGTGGGTTTTCTTGGGTGCTCCCCTGTGGCCTGTACGTGAACCGTCAGGGGAAACACCTCTTCCCTTGCCCCTCCCTCTTTCACCGGATTTCTTCCTCATTTCACTTATCCTTAAAGTACACGCTGACTGGCAGCAGTACAGTGGCAGTACAGAAATGCTATACAGTGGTGGGTGAGCGGTGTACCACTATTGTCAGCAGTGACACAGAGCACAATGCTATACAGTGGCGGGTGAGCGGTGTACTACTGTTCCCAGCAGACACAGAGTGGAAGTAAACACAATGCTATATAGTGTGGCTGAGCCGTGTACACAGAGTGGCATTAAACACAATGCTATATAGTCTGCTATATAGTCACCCCGAACAGGGTGATGTTCTGCAGAACCCGAACAGTGGCAAACACTGTTCGCCCAACACTACTGGGAGGGAACGCAGATTTTAGTACCTAAACACACGATACAACATGTTTTCCGGGGTCGGACTCTGAGGCACATACAGATGGTCCCGATCATCATCCTCATCATACAACTCTTCTCCTGAGTCTGACCCACCCACCACCTCTGCCACCCCAACATCCCCAGACACAGACCCCTCATCGTCCTCAACATTAACTTGGGATGCTGGCCTGAGCCAGACCTCCTCCTCCACATCAGGCCCCATCATCTCCTCAATGGCAGCCCTCATTAATCGCTCTGGCGACGGACTGATGGACACAACGTTCTCCTCCGGGGAGGGCTGCTGCTGACCACTGGCTGCTGGGGTGGATGTTATAGCTTGCGTGGGGCGTTGGCTGTTGCTGTTGTTGGGAGTGCTGCTCACAGCGGAGGTCTCTGGGGAACTCATGTTGAGCTCATATAGTGGTTGACGGTGAGTGGAGTATTACTGATCCCAGCAATATACACACTGACTGGCAGAGTACGCAATGCTATATAGTGTGGCTGAGCGGTGTACACAGAGTGGCAGTAAACACAATGCTATATAGTCTGGCTGAGCGAGCGGTGTACTACTGTTCCCAGCAGAATCAGAGTGGCAGTAAACAATGGTATATAGTCTGGCTGAGCGGTGTACACAGAGTGTCAGTAAACAATGGTATATAGTCTGGCTGAGCGAGCGGTGTACTACTGTTCCCAGCAGAATCAGAGTGGCAGTAAACAATGGTATATAGTCTGGCTGAGCGGTGTACACAGAGTGTCAGTAAACAATGGTATATAGTCTGGCTGAGCGGTGTACACACAATGCTATATAGTCTGCTATATAGTGTCAGTAAACAATGGTATATAGTCTGGCTGAGCGAGCGGTGTACTACTGTTCCCAGCAGAATCAGAGTGTCAGTAAACAATGGTATATAGTCTGGCTGAGCGGTGTACACAGAGTGTCAGTAAACAATGGTATATAGTCTGGCTGAGCGAGCGGTGTACTACTGTTCCCAGCAGAATCAGAGTGGCAGTAAACAATGGTATATAGTCTGGCTGAGCGGTGTACACAGAGTGTCAGTAAACAATGGTATATAGTCTGGCTGAGCGGTGTACACAGAGTGTCAGTAAACAATGGTATATAGTCTGGCTGAGCGGTGTACACAGAGTGGCAGTAAACACAATGCTATATACTCTGGCTGAGCGAGCGGTGTACTACTGTTCCCAGCAGACACAGAACAGTAAACAGAATGCTATATAGTGTGGCTGAGCGAGCGGTGTACCACTATTCCCAGCAGACACAGAACAGTAAACAGAATGCTATATAGTGTGGCTGAGCGAGCGGTGTACCACTATTCCCAGCAGACACAGAACAGTAAACAGAATGCTATATAGTGTGGCTGAGCGAGCGGTGTACCACTATTCCCAGCAGACACAGAACAGTGAACAGAATGCTATATAGTGTGGCTGAGCGAGCGGTGTACCACTATTCCCAGCAGACACAGAACAGTGAACAGAATGCTATATAGTGTGGCTGAGCGAGCGGTGTACCACTATTCCCAGCAGACACAGAACAGTGAACAGAATGCTATATAGTGTGGATGAGCGAGCGGTGTACCACTATTCCCAGCAGACACAGAACAGTAAACAGAATGCTATATAGTGTGGCTGAGCGAGCGGTGTACCACTATTCCCAGCAGACACAGAACAGTGAACAGAATGCTATATAGTGTGGCTGAGCGAGCGGTGTACCACTATTCCCAGCAGACACAGAACAGTGAACAGAATGCTATATAGTGTGGATGAGCGAGCGGTGTACCACTATTCCCAGCAGACACAGAACAGTAAACAGAATGCTATATAGTGTGGCTGAGCGAGCGGTGTACCACTATTCCCAGCAGACACAGAACAGTAAACAGAATGCTATATAGTGTGGCTGAGCGAGCGGTGTACCACTATTCCAAGCAGACACAGAACAGTGAACAGAATGCTATATAGTGTGGCTGAGCGAGCGGTGTACCACTATTCCCAGCAGACACAGAGTGGCAGTAAACAGAATGCTATATAGTGTGGCTGAGCGAGGTACACAGAGTGGCAGTAAACAGAATGCTATATAGTGTGGCTGAGCAAGCGGTGTACTACTATTCCCAGCAGACACAGAGTGGCAGTAAACAGAATGCTATATAGTGTGGCTGAGCGAGGTACACAGAGTGGCAGTAAACAGAATGCTATATAGTGTGGCTGAGCAAGCGGTGTACTACTGTTCCCAGCAGTGACACAATGACAGGGGGGACCCTGGCTAGCGTGGCTGGAGCGCGAACTACCCTGTCTGCCTACCCAAAGCTAAACCCACAGACAAATGGCGGAGATATGACGTGGTTCGGTATTTATTTACCCGAACCACGTGACAGTTCGGCCAATCAGAGCGCGTTCGGGTCCGAACCACGTGACCCGTTCGGCCAATCACAGCGCTAGCCGAACGTTCGGGGAACGTTCGGCCATGCGCTCTTAGTTCGGCCATATGGCCGAACGGTTTGGCCGAGCACCGTCAGGTGTTCGGCCGAACTCGAACATCACCCGAACAGGGTGATGTTCTGCAGAACCCGAACAGTGGCGAACACTGTTCGCCCAACACTACCCTGGACCTACAGGTAGCCCTTTTTGTTTTCTAAATTTGCATTGGTTGTTTCATACATACAGTATGTAAACTATGTCACAAAAGTGAGTACATCTCTCACATTTTTGTAAAAATGTTTTATATCTTTTCATGGGACAACACTGAAGATATAACACTTTGGTACAATGTTAAGTAATCACTATACATATTGTATAACAGTGTAAATTTGCTGATGCTTACCCATCATAAAAGCCTAACACACAACCATTAAACACTTCAGCCAACAGTGTTGTTCACCTTATGCATCCGAGCAACTTTCACCTCCCATTCATTCGCCTATAACTTTATCACTACTTATCACACTGAATTGATCTACATCTTATTTTTTTCCGCCACCATTTAGGCTTTCTTTGAATGTTACATTTTAAGCTGGAGGGGAGTGCAGAAGGGAGAGCCCCGAGGTGAGGGAGCGGGGGAACGTCCCCCCTCCCCGCCGAATGTGGCCATGGCTTTCCCCTCATGCTGCGACCCCTCCAGCCCCCCAAAACGGCCCAGAGCGGGCCGGGGGGGGGGCGCTCAGAATTTCTGCAGGGGGGCCCGGTGGGGCCTAGTTACGCCCCTGGCAGCATGGATGGTCCTCCCTAGGTGTAGGCTGCGTCTGGGGGGTGTACCGTCCATGTGTTCTTGCCCCCCCCCCGAGGGGCAGTTACGGCACTCCCGGGCACTGGTTGCTTTATAAGGGTGTTTGCGCTGCCCCTCATTTTTGGGGGGAACAAGGAGGCCTACATGCGGTGCCCCTGTTGAGATGCAAAGTATTTGCGTGGGCCAACTCCTGCAGGAATAGCAAGGAGGTAGCCTTAGATCCTGCATATTCTGGTAGGTGAATGCAGCATGCAAGCGCTTTGCCATTTTAATTATATGAGAGTCAGTTTCAATTAGTCAATAGACTTGAGGCAGCCAGTATATAAGTCAGGTGAAGAGTGGTTAAAAGCACACACCTTTCACTCTTCTCTGGTATGCATAAAATTTGCTGGACAGTCTCACACCAATTGTACTCCAAACAGGGACTCTGAGAGCCGAGCGCCGAAACTGGGCGCCGTCATAGCAGCAATGCTATGATGCGCGCCCCGCATAGCGGTAATTCAGGGCTCTGGCGGCTGCCAGACCCCAAATTACATCTCCCTCTGAGTTGCGACAATGATGCGCGCCCCGCATAGCGGTAATTCAGGGCTCTGGTGGCTGCCAGACCCCAAATTACATCTCCCTCTGAGTTGCGACAATGATGCGCGCCCCGCATAGCGGTAATTCAGGGCTCTGGCGGCTGCCAGACCCCAAATTACATCTCCCTTCAGGTTACTACAACTCGGAGGGGGAATAGTATTTAACGCCGCCTCGGAGTTTAGCAGCAGCAGGAAGAGCTGTCAGTCGGCTCTCCCCGCGCCGAACTGAGCGGCGCCGACATAATATGCACCCGTAATGGCAAAAGCAGAGTTTCCCATTAAAGGAAACCTCAAGTATGTAAAAAAAGAAAGAGTTTCACTTACCTGGGGCTTCTGCTAGCCCCCTGCAGCTGTCCTTTGCCCGTGCCGTTACCAAATGATTCTCTGGTTAAACGCCGCAGCTCACTTTAGGTTTCTTCCGTCGCCGTCCACAGCACCTGCAGGGTCCTGGCCACGTGCATTCTCGCTTGTGCTCCCGTCCTGCACAGGCACAGTAGAGATTTTCTCGTACTGCGTCTGTGCATGACGCTCCCAGCGACAGGAGATTGTATGAAGACGTGCACAGCCAGGGCCTTGTAGGCGAAGTGGACGTCGACTTGTAAGTCGGCGAAAATGAAAGTGAGCCACGGCAGGGGACTGGAGGATCGTTCATAGATGGCGCGGACACAGGACAGCGGCATGGGGTTGGCAGAGGCCCCAGGTAAGTGAAACTCTTTTTTTTTTTTTTTTTGTACATACTCCAGGTTCCCTTTAAAGCGAACCTGAGGCGTCGCTGTAAAAAAAAGAAAAAAACTAAAACAAAACATACAATCTGATGCAGCTCATCTTTCAGATCCCAACGCGCCACTTCACGCTCTTCTCTGCTGCTCCGTTTGTCTGCCAGGTGAAAATGAAAAAAAAAATCCAAGATCGCCCCGGAAGTACTTCGCGGGTCCCGACACATGCCGACTACAATGCACGAGAGGGCCTGAGCTTTGAGCATGCTCAGTAGCTCCTCTTGTGCACTTTTTTTTTTCTTACAGTGCAGGAACGGAGGGCAAGGAAGAGGCGGTGAAGGGGCGTTCTTGGAGCGTGAGAGGGCGTTCTGCCGGAGTCCCTGTCAGGCAAAGGAGGCCCCTTCTGCAGTGCAAATATTAACATTTGCTATGTCTGTAAAAAAAAATTTGGGGGGAGGGGGGATGCAGTGGCCAGGGGGACCCAGCAACGGTAGGGAAAGGACACAGAGGTATGTGATTATATCACTAACATGCCTCCGTGTCCAAATATTCATAGACATTCCGCCTCGAGTACACTTTAAAGAGGAACTGTTGCGAAAATCTTAAAATTTAAAACACATACAAATAAGAAGTACGTTTCTTCCAGAGTAAAATGAGCCATAAATTACTTTTCTCCTATGTTGCTGTCACTTACAGTAGGTAGTAGAAATCTGACATTACCAACAGGTTTTGGGCTAGCCCATCTCTCCATAGGGGATTCTCAGTGTCACGGACGGTTGCGGGGCCGCAGGCGCGTCCTGTAACCGCCCGTGAAGAAAAGCGATCGCACTCGATTCTCTGCGTCGATTGCGCTTCAAATCGATAGAATCTGGATTTATTGTGTAGGAGGTCTGCAGTCCTTTCTTAGCAGAGGAATAGCATCACCTTAACTGCAGGATGGCTCTTTTGATATGCTAATGAGCCTGGGCCCAGAGAGTCCCTGGCTTCAAGCTGTGCTGATGGCCCATCCATCAGGTATAAGGTGACAAACACCATGACAGAACCAATTTAGAGTGAGGAAACTCAGACACTCCGACTCCTTTTCCCAGCAGGGAGCCGACATGTGGCTTGCTGCTGCCAACTTCAAAGAACCTTTGCCTGGGAATGACCTGGTATAAATCCCAGGGGTCTCTCATATTCCATAAATTGCTATATGTATCATATTTTCTGTGTTGCCAGGCTGGCAGACCCTCCAAACTAACAGAGCAGGTAGGGCCCTGCCTGGCGTTGGTTCTGAGAACATTTCAGAACCTTCTGAGGTAAAGACTGCCCGTTAGGCAGTCCAACAGTGCCCTAATGGTACCACAGGGGTCCCACCCCTCATGTTTGGTATCAGACTGCTGGGTACATCGAGGCAGATCTGAAAATATTAGTAAATCTGCCCTGACCTGTACGGTTCTGTGAGATAGAGCCCATATATGGGTAGATATGATTTCTAGCCCCAGTACAAGAGGAGGGCTCATCTCATCTTTGAAGGAGGTGTATAGCTCCCCGCCCTCACTCCCTCCTACTGAAGCAGGGGCATAAGAATGGCTGAGGACCCAAACTCAGGGTCCTCCACACTGAACCATCTTGCACTCATCAGATGCCAGCTTGAGGATATGCTGGCATCCACCTGGTCTGAACTCTGGACTTTGAAACCAAGAACTTTATGATTCTTCCCACAATAAGGACATCTTTCCAGGAACTAAGTATTTTTCTCCCTTCTTTTATTTTTCATACTGGCTATTACTGTCTTAATAATTGTGATTTTTAATAAATTGTCTGTATATATTAATTATTTATATTGCGTGAATAAACGACTTTCCCCAAGTCATTCACTGTTTCGCTACCCTGCTTATCAGCACACACAGAAATGATCCCGGGTCTCTGAAGATACGCTACTGTTTGTTTGTTGTTGGCTAGACAGAATATCGTGTGTTTAACCGTTTTATTCGCAGGATTAGTCAGTCAGTTAGTGGGCCCCACGGTCCCATAGTAACCGCGGTGGTGGCAGTTTACTCTGAACCAGTAGGTGACGTTGTAATTACCCGTGTCTCACAGGCTCCCTTCTGAGTTGTCTGCGGCTAATTCTTAACGGTTCCTGCGCATTGACTGCGACCAGAGTTCGCACGATCTGTGCGCTGGCACCGTTTAGAAGGCTAAGTGCGGTCAGCCACTGAGGGCTCCTGTGACAGTGTTAGGCAGCGGTTGGGACCTGTGTTGTGCTGAAAGTATCTGCGATAGCGCTAGCGCTATCGAGAAACGAACTAATTCGTTGGTGTAGCTGGAAGGCAATATATTTTTTATATATACAGAGAGACTGTGTAGCCAGTACCCCTTCCCCAAAGTTTTATTTTATTTGGCATGGAAATGTCCGGGAACTACCAGAACATGTGCCTAGCAGACCTGGAAAATCTTTGCGAAGAGAGGGGCATTGGCATCCTCCGCAAGACAAAACGGGACCTGATAGCAGACTTGTCCAGATGGGATGCCCAGCAACTGCGGGAGCCGGGAGTGTCCGCTGAGGTGGATACCAGCCCATCTGACAATCAAGGGGAACCAGAGGCTGAAGATCTTAGGCGTACAGAGGTTGAGCATCCTGCGGGCCCTGTTGCAACAATTACGCCAGAGACTGTCAGTGTGGTCCCCAATCTTAGAGGTTCTGAAAGTACTCGCCCGGAACCGGCCAGTACTGGACTGTCTGTTTGTACTGATCCGCTAATGCAGCAGGCATTACAAAAGCTGATGGACACTGACCTGGACAAGTACATGCAGTACATGGAAGCACGAGAGGAACGGGAGCGCCAATCTGCAGAACGCCACGCAGAGAGGGATGCCGCTGAGCGAGAACGGGAGCGCCAACGACAGCATGAGCTAAACTTGGCAAAGGTTCAACAGGCCAGCCGGAGTTCACCGCCCAGCCTCCCTGCTGAAGGAGCTGCACCACCCGTAAGTGCAAAATTTAAATTTGCTAATATTGAGAAGACACAGACATTGACTTGTTTTTGCGATCTTTTGAAAAAGCATGCTGTCAGTATCGTCTGTCCCAAGACCAGTGGGCCAGACATCTGACACCTTTGCTGCGCTACAAAGCGCTTGATGCCTTCGCAGAATTGCCTGCGGAGAAGGATAATGATTATGCTGCTATAAAAGACGCTATCATTACTAAGTACCAGCTGACGCCAGAAGCCTATCGGAAAAAGTTCAGGGCCTGGCAGAAAAAGCCTTCTGATTCGTACCGAGATGTGGCCAGCAGCTTGCTCACCACACTCCGCCAGTGGACACTAGGCCTCACCAAAGGGTCTTATGATGTCTTGGAGGACTTGATAGTCCTGGAACAATTTCTGAACATTTGCCCTGCTGATGTACGACAGTTTGTGTTAGAACGCAGGCCGGCTTCAGCCACTGTCGCTGCAGACCTTGCTGAGACTTTTGCAACTACCCGGGTGGCTGATCCCCGCAGAACTGTCCCATCCAGCTGGAGAGGAGGTCAGCCCAATACCTCGGCAGACCCTCCTGCCCCTGTGAGCCGTCCGCCACAGAGGCCACCCAGCGCAGCTGCTGCACCCAGGCCTGCAGCGCCTGGAGAGGTCACCTGTCACTACTGCCGCCAGCCCGGACACATGAAATTCGACTGTCCGGAGCGGAGACAGACACCACCAGCACCTGGATCATCTGCATCACCTGCACCTCACCCACAGCAGAGGCAGCCCGCCAGCGAACCACAGCCTGGATCATCCTATTTTGTCCTGTTTGCCCACGGAAAGGACATCCGCGACCGAACCGACCAGCAGCAACTTGTTAGAGTGAACGGCAAAGTTGTCACCGGATTTCGAGACACCGGAGCTGACATCACGTTAGTTCACTCACATCTTGTGCCAAAGGAGAGCATCAGCTCCAGCCGATCCCTTGCCCTTACTGGAGTAGAGGGCACCCTTTTCCACATAGCCCACGCCAGAGTGAAGCTGGATTGGGGAGTGGGAGGGGTCCACGAAAGGGTTGTTGGGGTTATGAAGGATCTCCCAGTCCCTGTGTTGCTAGGGACTGATTTGGGCAAGCTTGTGTCCTACTATGAACCTGCCACGACCGCCTTGTCGCTCACGGAAGGAGACGGACTCTCCACCCACCACCAGGTACTTTATACACTTGGGGGAGCACCAGGGGGAGGTGGGTTAAATGTGCCCAGTTCAAGGGTACCCGGTTCAATAGTGCCTGCTTCAAAGGCACCTGAGTTTGATGTACAGACTGTCTGTTGTGATGATGCTGTAACTGTACCTGAGTTTACTGTACAAACTGTCTGTGATGAAAATGTTCCTGTTACTGTTATAAAGGCTTGTGACAATGATGTAGGTAATGCCAATATGTGCCATTCTGACAGTGTACCTGTGCTAGCCATACCGCGCAGCTGCACTGCTCGGAACCCGAGCTCAGAACAGGTGGAGGGGGTTCCGGCCTCCTCCCCCTCCTCTGACCGCAGGGATGAGACCTTTCAGCCGCTGGCCTCGTGTGACATGAGCCAGTTGGCTGAAACTGACAGCGCCGTATTCTCAGCCGCACTACAAAGTGACCCAAACCTGGAGGTGCTCCGGCAGCAAGCCGCTGAGCCCCTCGCAGA
The DNA here is from genome assembly GCF_040937935.1 of Hyperolius riggenbachi. Lineage (NCBI taxonomy): Eukaryota > Metazoa > Chordata > Amphibia > Anura > Hyperoliidae > Hyperolius > Hyperolius riggenbachi. The sequence continues at coordinate 49,109,745 of NC_090649.1, read as the reverse complement.
CGGGGCCGCTTTCAAGGTGTACTGGGAAGGTGGGAGACTGTACAGTGAGTCTGTACAGCCCCCTACCGGTAGATCACACGCGAATACCAAATGGCTTGTGGTCCCGAGTGCGTTCAGGGGACATGTGCTGAAATCCGCACATGGTAATCCTCTGACAGGGCACTCGGGTGTCCGCAAGACACTTGCCGGTATTCGGAAACAGTATTATTGGCCCCGGATGAACAGGGATGTAGCGAACTACTGCAGGGCATGTGCCGTCTGTCAGGAGCTGGGAAGGTCCAGGGATTCCCGCGGGGTTCCCTTGGGTCCACAGCCACTTGGCAGGGGAACCCTGCGTGGGCTGGCTGTTGACCTAACCAACCCACTGCCCGTTGTCAGCAGTCCCGGCAGACACCACGTCCGACTGCAGTGGCGCAAACACCCTGTCCAGAACGGTCCATGTCGGGTCAACCCTGAGGGTAGCAGACTGCGACCGGTCCAGGGGAACCGAGCCACAGGCTCCAATAGGTTTTCCCGCCGCACCGGCAACCCGAGACCCGTCAGCCAGGTTGGCCGACCCGCAGCGGGCAGCCGACCCCAGAGCGCCAACGGGGAACTAGATCAGATCTCGCAGGTTAGCGGCAACGACACACATCTTGCTGATGAATGTCTATCTGCCTTCTCCCCAGGGAGGGCTGTCACGGACGGTTGCGGGGCCGCAGGCGCGTCCTGTAACCGCCCGTGAAGAAAAGCGATCGCACTCGATTCTCTGCGTCGATTGCGCTTCAAATCGATAGAATCTGGATTTATTGTGTAGGAGGTCTGCAGTCCTTTCTTAGCAGAGGAATAGCATCACCTTAACTGCAGGATGGCTCTTTTGATATGCTAATGAGCCTGGGCCCAGAGAGTCCCTGGCTTCAAGCTGTGCTGATGGCCCATCCATCAGGTATAAGGTGACAAACACCATGACAGAACCAATTTAGAGTGAGGAAACTCAGACACTCCGACTCCTTTTCCCAGCAGGGAGCCGACATGTGGCTTGCTGCTGCCAACTTCAAAGAACCTTTGCCTGGGAATGACCTGGTATAAATCCCAGGGGTCTCTCATATTCCATAAATTGCTATATGTATCATATTTTCTGTGTTGCCAGGCTGGCAGACCCTCCAAACTAACAGAGCAGGTAGGGCCCTGCCTGGCGTTGGTTCTGAGAACATTTCAGAACCTTCTGAGGTAAAGACTGCCCGTTAGGCAGTCCAACAGTGCCCTAATGGTACCACAGGGGTCCCACCCCTCATGTTTGGTATCAGACTGCTGGGTACATCGAGGCAGATCTGAAAATATTAGTAAATCTGCCCTGACCTGTACGGTTCTGTGAGATAGAGCCCATATATGGGTAGATATGATTTCTAGCCCCAGTACAAGAGGAGGGCTCATCTCATCTTTGAAGGAGGTGTATAGCTCCCCGCCCTCACTCCCTCCTACTGAAGCAGGGGCATAAGAATGGCTGAGGACCCAAACTCAGGGTCCTCCACACTGAACCATCTTGCACTCATCAGATGCCAGCTTGAGGATATGCTGGCATCCACCTGGTCTGAACTCTGGACTTTGAAACCAAGAACTTTATGATTCTTCCCACAATAAGGACATCTTTCCAGGAACTAAGTATTTTTCTCCCTTCTTTTATTTTTCATACTGGCTATTACTGTCTTAATAATTGTGATTTTTAATAAATTGTCTGTATATATTAATTATTTATATTGCGTGAATAAATGACTTTCCCCAAGTCATTCACTGTTTCGCTACCCTGCTTATCAGCACACACAGAAATGATCCCGGGTCTCTGAAGATACGCTACTGTTTGTTTGTTGTTGGCTAGACAGAATATCGTGTGTTTAACCGTTTTATTCGCAGGATTAGTCAGTCAGTTAGTGGGCCCCACGGTCCCATAGTAACGGCGGTGGTGGCAGTTTACTCTGAACCAGTAGGTGACGTTGTAATTACCCGTGTCTCACAGGCTCCCTTCTGAGTTGTCTGCGGCTAATTCTTAACGGTTCCTGCGCATTGACTGCGACCAGAGTTCGCACGATCTGTGCGCTGGCACCGTTTAGAAGGCTAAGTGCGGTCAGCCACTGTGGGCTCCTGTGACACTCAGCATGGCCTTTATTCTTAATAAAGACACTCCCTGAAAAAGATTTATACAAAGATGCTGGCCAGCCTCCCTGCTCACTGCACACTATTTTGGCAGTTGGACGGAGCAACTGCCATTAAGTGCATTTTGAAAATAAAAAAATCCTTGTGAACCCTCCATGAGGAGATGGGCTAGTCCAAAACCTGTCGGATCTGTCCGATTTCTACTACCTACTGTGACAGCAACATAGGAGAAAAGTAATTTATGGCTCATTTTACTCTGAAAATAACATACTTATTAATTGTATATGTTTAAATATATTTAAAATGTTCAGATTTTCATGACAGAGTCTTTTAAGGACAGTTAATGGATGGATGTAGGGCAAAGGCTGCTTTGAGAGCTTAGAAAAAGTTTTCTTAGAAAGTTCCATACTGCAGAGATAGTTCTAGGAAACTGACTGTATGCTGCATGTGGTGTAACATTTACAGCAGGAAGAATTAAGATCTTATTTTCCATTCTAGAACCATGCAAATGCACGGCTTCAGTGCCTCGTCTCTGCTCGGCCACATTAAATAAAGTTGTGGTTGCCTTGAAGGTTGGTAGAAACCGCAACCAATGAAAATGCTTCGTCAGCTCCTCTTCACATGACTACCCGCCCCTCACTGAGGGAAGGAGGTGGCTGGAGAGGCTGGAAGTGATGTAACTTCATTCTCCATCATTTCTGCTCACATTGCTTTTAAAACCATAAACTTAAAGAAGAACTCTAGTGAAAAGAATGTAATGAATACAACTACTTCAGGTGGAGTTCTGCGGAATGTTCGGTTACTGAGGGTTCTAAAGAAAATATACCTGGTTTCCCAGAATGCTCTGGGGAGGTGAGAATTCCCCGTAGCTAAGCAGCCTAGGCTAAGCATCACTGGGACGGCGGGGTTACATATCAATATATAGCAGGCTTTCTCAACCAGGGTTCCTTGAGGACTCTGCAGGGATTCCTTGGCATTTTACCCCATCGGGAAGTATAATAGAGCACACTATAATAGGTGGTAATGTAACAAGAAGCACTAAATTGGGGGGTCAGGAGACAGTATAATGAGTGGCAGTGTAATAGGATATAGTGAAATTAGCAGCCTAACCTATTTAAAGACTATGCCTCCTGAAAAATAAATGTCGGGGTTCCTCGAGACCAAAAAATTGTTTGCAGGGGTTCCTTGAGATCCAATAGTTATTTACAAGGTTCCTCCAAGGTAAAAAGGTTGAGAAAGGCTGATATATAGCATTATATAGATATAGGGAGTGTTGCTGATGCTGAAACCAGGAATATTACTGGCAGGGGCGCTCCTAGCGTAAGGCAATCCAGGCAACGGCTTGGAGCGGCAAGATGGGGGGAAGCGCCGCCGCGGGGGGAAGATTCGCCGCTACTACACACCGTGTGTGACAACTTGGAGCCCGTGGTTTGTTTACATAATGAACCACGAGCTCCGCCGCTGATGCCGCCTCTATGCTCTCCCCCAGCCAATAGGCATGACGCTGGCCAGCTCTGGTCCCACCGTTTTCCTCCTCCTCTAGCCTGGCCAGCCCCCTCTTCATAGCAGCAGCCGCACGGCCCGGGTCCTCTAATTCTCTTGTGCCCGGCGGCGGCGCCACCTCTAACTCCGCCCCCCGCAAGCGTGACTCGCCGCCGGATCCTAATTGTCCTCCTGCTGAGCTCCCTGGCACTGCTTGTCTGCGGCTCTGCGCAGCATCCTTGGTTCCCCCTGGCTAGGGTGACCAGGCGTAGGTGTCCTCTTTTCCCCGGACAGGTCCTCTTTTTCCGACCTGTCCGGGGTGTCCGGCCGGTTTTTATGAAAGTCCGGGTGAAGCTGTGGGGACTGCCTCCCGGAGGCTGAGCAGGGCTACGGCAAGATGGCTGCCGAAGCCCTGCACTGGAGACTATTTGTGTCTCCAGTCCAGGGTTTCGGGCGCCATCTTGCCGTAGCCCTGCTCTCTGCCTGTCAGCGCGGGAGATTCACACTGGCTGCCGCTGCAGGAGGATCGTCAGGGGCCGGCCAGGTGAGTGATTTTTTTCTTATTTTACAGGTTTATTTTCTGGTGACTGCTCCCCACATGACATAGAGATTATTATCTGGTGACTGCTCCCACATAGCGATTATTTTCTGGTGACTGCTCCCCACATAGCAATTATTTTCTGGTGACTGCTCTCCACATAGCGATTATTTTCTGGTGACTGCTCCCCACATAGCGATTATTTTCTGGTGAAAGATTGCTGTATTACGATTATTTTCTGGTGATAGATTGCAGCATTATGATTATTTTCTGGTGAAAGATTGCTGTATTACGATTATTTTCTGGTCATAGATTGCTGCATTACGATTATTTTCTGGTGAAAGATTGCTGCATTCCGATTATTTTATGGTGAAACATTGCTGCATTATGATTATTTTATGGTGAAACATTGCTGCATTATGATTATTTTATGGTAAAACATTGCTGCATTATGATTATTTTTTGGTGAAACATTGGCGCATTACGATTATTTTATGGTGAAACATTGCTGCCTTACGATTATTTTCATTTGGGGGGGGGGGGGGGGAGGGCACAGGTTTTCTTGCCTGGAGTGACAAAATGGCTAGAGGCGCCCCTGACTACTGGAACAGTGGGTAGCCTAAATAATTTACTGCATTCTACTATGTCACCACAGGGCCTCTTTAACCACTTCCTGCAATATATATGTTTATAAAAATCATATTAGAGCACTTTTTGTGCAAATAGGACATTTATATAAGTCTGGCTATTCTGCCGAAGTGCACATGTCTCTACTCTGAGGTCTGTTTATCTTTTTAAGAAGACCCCTTCATTAATTATTACCTCTATTTTCATAGGAATCTGAATAGACCAATGAGAAAGCTCTGCGGTTAATTAAAAAAGTTACTTTACTGCCAGGGGCTTATTTGAGTGTACACACTAAATTCCTACTGGTCAATACAAATGGACCAACAGGATGTCCTGGTGGGGAGTTCAAAATTACTGCTAGTCGGTGGGCAACCAGTATTGTGGCAGGATTCGGGGAGAACAATTCGCAGATGGTGTGCTTCTATCAAGCTTAACTTCCCTGGCCGTATAGTTCTTTCCTGATTTTAGGGTCTATTAGCGGTACAATTTTTTTTAGTGTGCTTTTAGCCCCTAAAAGCAAGAAAAAAAAAGCAAGTAAAAAAATCATACCCCCAGAGCATCTTCTGCAGCCCCTACAATTATTACTCACCTCCCCGGGATCCAGCGCTGCAATTATTCCTCCTATCCTCCAGGTGGCACTCCACCCCTATGGGGAGATCGCCACCTGTCATCATGTGACGAACAGCAATCTCACCCGAGGGATTGAGAGCCTCCGAGGACTGGAAGAAGACTGGCTGCAGGCACCTGGATCCTGGGGGAGGTGAGTACTAACTGCTGCTGCTCTGCGCTGCATCGCCATACCTCCCAGTGGTCACCCTGAGCCAGGCTCTGGACTACCCTTCTGGCTTCTTTTTTCCATTCCAAGCTCTCGGGGTTACCACCTTGGAGGTTAAAGGCAACCGAACACCAATATTTTTTCCCCACAGAACGGCCGCTTCCGTCAAATGTTGTAGTTCCCAGCAGTGTCTCAGTGCCAGTACAGAGATTTTCTCACAATCACGGACTACATCTCCCAGCATGCATTACGACATGCACCTGCAACACACTGCTGGGAACTACAGCATTTGACAGTTGCGGCCATTCTGTGGTAAAAAAAAAAAAATATTGGTGCTCAGTACAAAATTTGAATGGGACCAATCCGTCATCCGTGGAGAAAAGGGCACATCCTGTACAGGCCGGGGCCAGAGGAGAAGCACTATTACACAGATTGAATAACTTGTGTTGCAGATAAAAGCAAACGGCTGTTACTTTCTGGATGACCCTCATGAAGGGGCCCATACACTGGTTGATTTCACCCATCAATCAATCGATCCTATGGAATCGATTGATCGATCGGAAATCGCTTCTATCAAATCTATCGATCGATCGATTTGCGGCCGATTTTGATCAATTTGATCTATCTGACAGGATGGAAAATCTAGGTCGATCTGCTGCTGGCAGCACACCGATGGCCCATAGAGTTGCATTGGATCTAATGGTTCAATAATGCATTTAGATCAATCTTCAATAGATTTCTAATAGATTTAATTCTGAAATCTATTGGAAATCTGTTCCCAGTGTGTGGCACACATCAGATAGATTCCTGTCAGATTCGACCTGACAGGCATCTGACAGAAATCTATCTGATGGTCGAATCTGCTGCAAATCTATAAGTGTATGGCCATAGCCGGCCTTTGACCTGAGCGAGCCGAGCGGTCACTCAGGGCGCTGGCTTCCAAGGGGGCACCTAGAGCTGGCTATCTAACGGAGGGAGGGCACCTACTCCTGGTTATACCTATACTGGAGACACTGACGCCTGGCTACCTATGGGGGAGACCTACACCTGACTTCCTATACTGGGGCACCTATGCTTGGCTACCTATATTGGGGGAGCGCCTAACTGTCCCACTGTTTTTATTAATATTCCTGAAACTTGCTAGCCTTCATTTTTAAGTGTATTCAGGATAATGTACTCTTTCCATGCATTTTGTGATTATTAGTAATTTTGTATTAAACATATGTGATGTGTCACGGAGATCTGAGCATTTGGCATGATGTGTCACAACTTCAAAAAGGTTGGGAACCGCTGTCCTAGGAGGTATCTCAGGAGAAAAGGCTAATTGCGCGTGCGTGTGTGTGTGTGTGCATGTGTGTGTACGCATGAGCAAAGAGAATGAAAGGGGGGGGCACCAGACAGACACACAGTTTATTTTTAGATAGTATTTTTTTCTGTGTTTGCGCTGAGGTGGGCATGTGTGTGTGTGTGTGTGTGTGTGTGTGTGTGTGTGTGTGTGTGTGTGTGTGTGTGTGTGTGTGTGTGTGTGTGTGTGTGTGTGTGTGTGTGTGTAAGAGAGAGAGTGTGTGTGTGTGTGTGTGTGTGTGTGTGTAAGAGAGAGAGAGAGAGTGTGTGTGTGTGTGTGTGTAAGAGAGAGAGAGAGAGAGAGAGAGAGAGAGAGAGAGAGAGAGAGAGAGAGTGTAGTGTGTGTGTGTGTGTGTGTGTGTGTGTGTGTGTGTGTGTGTGTGTGTGTGTGTGTGTGTGTGTGTGTGTGTGTGTGTATAGTGTGTGTGTGTGTGTGTATAGTGTGTGTGTGTGTGTGTGTGTGGTGTGTGTGTGTGTAGGTGTGTGTGTGTGTGTGTGTGTATAGTGTGTGTGTGTGTGTGTGTGTATAGTGTGTGTGTGGGTGTGTGTGTGTGTGTGTGTGTGTGTGTGTGTGTGTGTGTGTGTGTGTGTGTGTGTGTGTGTGTGTGTGTGTGTGTGTGTGTGTAAGAGAGAGAGAGTGTGTGTGTGTGTGTGTGTGTGTGTGTAAGAGAGAGAGAGAGAGTGTGTGTGTGTGTGTGTGTAAGAGAGAGAGAGAGAGAGAGAGAGAGAGAGAGAGAGAGAGAGAGAGAGAGAGAGAGAGTGTAGTGTGTGTGTGTGTGTGTGTGTGTGTGTGTGTGTGTGTGTGTGTGTGTGTGTGTGTAAGAGAGAGAGAGAGAGAGAGAGAGAGAGAGAGAGAGAGAGAGAGTGTAGTGTGTGTGTGTGTGTGTGTGTGTGTGTGTGTGTGGTGTGTGTGTGTGTGCGTGTGTGTGGTGTGTGTAGGTGTGTGTCACATCCTGCCAGTGTCACACAGTGTCACTCTGCCTGTCCTGTCCCCGTGGAGCGCTAACTGTATGAGTGCGATGCCCGGCTTGTGGCTTCAGGTGGGAGCACTTCAATATTGTCCTGCGCAGACATAGACGGGGAAACTCCCAGGGGGTGACATTAGAGGCCTCAGCTGCCACCATAGCTCCTGACATTTAAGTACCAATGCCCATGTCCCCTCCCTCGCCATTGTACCTGCCACTGTCACACAATTCTAATTCAAAGTTCAGTGCAGAGAAATCTGGATGCATCCGAAGTGAGGCAGAGTGAGAGATAATGTTATCTTGTGTTTACTTAATTGTATCAAGTGAGGAATGTGACACATTCTCTGACTGCAGAAGCTGCTGGACACAGACAGGAATTCAAAGCATTTCTGCCTCCAATACATAATGAGTAAAACCAGTTATGAATAAAAAGTCAGCTTGCAAAGCAAAAAACTGTACTTTTGGGAACTTGTAATTTCTAAATGAATAATAATACTAATGCACAAAGGCAAATATGATAACTATATGGGATATAAAAAGTAGGAAAACATGTTTTTATTGAATATTATGTCAAGGTTTTATACCGCTTTAAAGTGGACCTGAACTCAGAACTTCCTCTATGCTCTAAAAGATAAGCAGCAGCATACTAACCTTTAAAGGACAATTATCGCGGAAATTTTATAATTTAAAATACATGTCAACACATACAAATAAGAAGTGTGTTTCTTTCAGAGTAAAATGAGCCATAAATTACTTTTCTCCCATGTTGCTGTCACTTACAGTAAGTAGTAGAAATCTGACAGAAGTGACAGGTTTTGGGCTAGTCCACCTGTTTATGGGGGAATCTCAGATTTACCTTTATTCTTTATAAAGACACTCCATGAAGATGGATTCATACCTAGATGCTGACCAGCCTTCCTGCTCACTGCACACTGATTTGGCAGTTGGAAAGAGCAACTGCCATTCATAAAATGCTTTTCAAATAAAGAAAACCCTGAGAATCCCCCATTAAGAAATGGACTAGTCCAAAATCTGTCGGTTCTGTCAGTGTTCTTCTACTAAAGCCACGTATACACATGCGACTACGATCGTTCGTAACAAACGACGAACGATCACTTGCATATGGTTGGTGAAACGGTCGTTATAAACGCCAAGAAACCGCAACAAACGATAAGATCGTTCGTTTACCAACGATCAAGGGATATTACGTACAGATAAGGGCGGCAAGTATGCAAATGTATACGATCTTTTTTTTTTTACCGGAACGAACGTCACTGAAAATGGCCCCGTAGATTCCATTGTAAACAAAGGATTTTTTAAACACACAGACAAACAACAAGGCCAGGCCATCATGGATGATCTTGATGAGCTGTATGCCAAGGCAGAGCTCATAAAGAGCAACGTGTGGACATCTATGTGCCAATATCAGCTCGAGATTAATGAGATGAAGGGGAGAGTGAAGAAAGTTTTGAACTTGTAAAGGCATTTCTTGGTTTATTTTTATTTCAAAATAAAAAAACCGTTCACCAACGTTACTTACTGTAGTGTTTCTTGCGTTACTTTATAGTCTTCATATCAATGTAAGCAATGGAACGACATATCCAAGTCTAATACATAATAGCAACATACAAACACCACTGTAATATTCATAATATGTGTCAATCTATTCACATACAAAACCTGTGCTATATAGAGAGAGACACACAGATCCAAATAGCAATAGATACATAATTCTCTCTCTCTCTCTATATATATATATTCATATATATATAGAGATATACATACAAATACACACACACACACACACATATATATATATATATATATGTACATAAACATCTCACACTCACATCTACACACATACGCATACACTACAAATAGACATACCAACATAATAACACATGCTCACAAGCCTATTAGCCTTTATTTCTTTAATAACAATGATGTATATATGTCATTTATATTAAAGAAAGCAAGGACAAAAGGCCTGAGCGCATGTGCCGCAGTTTGGGAACGATCGTTTTCGAACGATATCCATACACACGTACGTTTTGTAAACGACCGTCGCCAGATAACGATCCGTCCAGTTGGTCCTTTCGTTTCAAACGACTACTGTCGTTCGTCGTTGGATTTAATAGTCGTTGGCTCTTTTTTTGTAACGATCGTCGTTCGGAACGGTCGGGGAACGATCGTTTCAAACGACTATAGTCGCATGTGTGTACGAGCCTTTACTGTAAGTGACAGCAACACAGGAGAGAAGTAATTTATGGCTCATTTTACTCTGGAAGAAACGTACTTCTTATTTGTATGTGTTTACGTGTATTTTAAATTTTATGATTTTCATGATCGTGGTCCTTTAAAGAAAAACATTTCTTTGTTACAGCTGATACAAATCCTGCAATAAATCTGCAGTGTGTCTACTTCCTGCTTTCATGGAAGCAGACATAGGGCTAACATCCTGTGTTTACAAATACGCTGTGTCTGCCGAGAACTGCCGAGATTCCTCAGCTGGCGCAGCTGAGAGATCAAATTACAGTGGAGATTAGTGACAGATGATGGGGAATTAGACAGGCTAAACTCTCTACATACATAATGGGTGGATTTCTCTGCATTTACCCATCCTGTACAAGAGGTCAGGTCCACTTCAAAAAAACAAACAACAATTTCAAATAGACAATTCTAAATTTTATTAGAAGATTGTATTCATATACTGTATATGAAAGACAATCCAATTATAAAAAATAATTAATATTATTAAGTATTTATATGGCGCCAACATCTTCCACAGCACTGTACAGAGTATATATAGTCATGTCACTAACTGTCCCTCGGAGGAGCTCACAATCTAGTCCCTACCATAGGCCTATGTCTATATCATGCAGTGTAGTCTAGGGACAATTTAGGGGAAGCCAATTAATTTATCTGTATGTTTTTGGGAGGAAACCAGAGTGCCCAGAGGAAACCCACACAGACACAGGGAGAACATACAAACTCCTTGCAGATAGTGACCTGGCTGGGATCTGAACTGGGGACCCAGCGCCTGCTGGCCAGCTATTAGCCTTAGCCAGCTACAGTATAGGTTAGGTTAGGGATTAGGGAATAGGAGGATTACTGTGTTATTGTGTAGTTAGTACTGTAGTACTCAGGGGCGCCTCTAGGTATAGGCAGTACAGGCCATTGTCTGGAGTGCCATTGGTCCTGGGGGGCGCCATGTTGCTGGATTAAGCCCCACCCCCAAATTATGCCCCACCCCAGACTAAGCCCCACCCTGTGGGTGTTCTATTACTTGCTTCTGCTGCATCTACTTAGCGTAAGTTGCAGGCAGCTGCCACCTCTGTGCCTTGTGCTTTCTTCTTTCCCCTTTTTTGCCTCCTTCTGTCCCTTATGTGCCTCCTTCAGTCCCTTGTGCCATGTCTGGCCTCCTGTTTGTCCTTCTGTCTCCCTTTTTGTCTTCTTCTGTCTCCATGTGCCTCCTTCAGTCCCCCTGTGCCACCTCTGCCTCCTCCTTTGCCCCTTCTTGCCTCCTTCGGTCCCCCTCTGCCTACATATGTCCCCTTTGCCTTTATTTGTGCCCCTGTGCTACCTCTGCCCCGTTCCTTCTTCAGTCCCTTTCTGCCTCCTTCTGTCCTCCTGTGCCTCCCTTTGTGCCTCCTTCTGTCTCCATGTGCCTCTTCAGCCCCCATGTGCCTTCCTCTGCAACCCCTGTGCCTCCTTCTGTGCCCCTTTCTGCCACCTTCTGTCTCCCTGTGGCTCTTTCTGTCCCCTTTGCCTCCATCTGTCACCCTGTGCCTCCTTACATCCCCCTCTGCCGTCTTCTGTCCCCCTTTGTGCATACCTTTGTCCCCCTTTGTGCCTCCTACTGCCTCCCTGTGCTTTTTTCTGTCCCCCATTGTGCCTCCTTCTGTCCCCTGTGTGCCTCCTTCAGTCCCCCTGTGCCTCCTTCTGTCCTCTTTTTTGCCTCCTTCTGGCCCTCTTGCCTTCTTCTGTCCCCCTGTACCTCCCGCTGACCCTTTGCGTACCTCCTTCTGTCCTCGTGTGCCTTCTTCTGTCCTCCTTAGTGTCTCATTCTGCCTCCCATTGTGCCTCTTTTTGTCCCCCTATGTGCCTCCTTCTGTCCCCTCATGCTTCCTTCTGTCCTCCTTTGTGAGTTCTTCTGACCCTCGTGCTTCCTTCTGTCCCCCTGTGCCTCCGTATGTCCCCCTGTGTGCCTTCTTCCTTACTTGTATTTTCTTTCTTACATGTATTTTCTGGTGAAACGCTACTGCAAATAGTGTAATTTCTGGTAAAACGCTGCCACATTACAATTTATTTTCTGGTGAAACATTGCCACATTAGGGTTATTTCCTGGTGAAACGCTGCCGCACTACGATTATTTGGGGGGGCACCATGGGGGCGCCACAAGTTTTCTCGCCTGGAGTGACAAAATGGCTAGAGGCGCCCCTGGTAGTACTGCAGTCAGTGCTAGTAGTTGTTAGAGTAGTAGTACTACTGTGTTAGCTTACTACAGAACTGCTGTGCTGCTGAGCAGTGCCAGTGTGACAGTTAGTGTCTTCTCCTCTGCTGTCTGACTGTCACTCGGCACATGGCACGTGGCCCTTGGCACGTGGCCCTTGGCACATGGCACTTTGCACGTGGCACTTGACTTGTGGCCCTTGGCACTTGACACTTGGCATGTGGCACTTGGCACGTGGCACTTTGCACTTGGCATGTGGCCTTTGGCACTTGGCACGTGGCCCTTGGCACATGGCACGTGGCACTTTGCACGTGGCACTTGGTACTTTGCATGTGGCACTTGGCACTTTGCACGTGGCACTTTGCACATGGCAGGTGGCACGTGGCACTTGGCGCGTGGCATGTGCAAAGTGCCACATGCAAAGTGCCACGTGCCAAGTGCAAAGTGCCACATGCCAAGTGCCACGTGCCATGTGCCACTGCCAAGTGCCACGTCCGGCATGCTCCTGGCAGACGTTACACCTGCTGCTGCATTGCCCTGCTCCTGCTGCCTTTGCTGCTCCCACCGCCAGGGTGCCACAGGCCACTGCTGCTGTGCTGATACCACCTATATTTAACCCAAAACACAATTGCTGCGTAATTTTTTGGAGGGGTCTGGGCTGAAAACTGCCATGGTTAAAAAACGGCCGTGGAGACACCTGATCTACGAAATAGCCCTCATAGAACCCATTGGTGACAGTCAACACAAAGCCATAGTGCCTTGTTCTTTTTCTCATTAGCGCAATATATTTGAAAGCTACTCTCACCTGTCCACGGCGTGGTTCCTGTGTTTTCTCTCCCTGCTGACTGCTTCTTCCGTGCCCCTGGGCACCTGTGTAACGTAATGCACAGGCCAAATACTAGAGTCCTCTAGTGGTCACAGCACCCCTAGTGTCTGTCCTCTGCATTACATTACACATGCACCCAGAGACTGGGCAGTGAAGGAAACACCGGTGGGGAGAGCTGAGAGTGGAATTGCAGTTGAGAGTCAGCTCCACTGAACAGTACATGTGGGGAGGGGGGGGGGGGGGGGGAGAGAACGGGAGCGACAGCGAGATCCAGCAGGCGCACAAAGATATTCAAAGATTTTGATTGAGAATCTGTGTGTAGTGTGTGGAGGGAATTGAGCAGATAGATTTCTTGCTGATCAGATAATGCCATACAGGCCTGGATTTACCTTACAGGAGCCTATAGGCACAGATGTCCTGGCGCCCTAGACTCCGCCCTCCATGAGCCTACAAACCCCCGCTGAACCGCACCGCAAGTGTGCTGGGTGGCCCAGCTGTCACTTCACCCTCACTTCCCTTGCCTGTAACAGGTAGCTACAGGTGCCCCTTAGCATTAGGTAACTAGAAGTACCCTCAGTATTAAGTAGCTAGAGGTGCCCCCACGTATTAAACAGCTAGAGGTGCTCTAGACTGAAGGGAGATCTGGTCAGTGGAATGCGGAGGTGGGTAACCTCTCATTTACACTCCACTCAGGACTCTGCATAGGGAAGGAGAGAGGGAGGCACTAGGGGAGGGAAGGGAGCCACCTTTCCATCTTCAGGCGCCTGTAGGCATGTGCCTACAGTGCCTTATGGTAAATATGGTCCTGATGCCATATCGTGTATGGCCGCCTTTAGACTTGGGCCAATTAGCCCTAAAAGGGACAAAAATAATTTCCTAGTCATAGTTGTAGCGTGTGCGGAGTGCTTCCTTACACTAATGGTTCAGTGACTGACATCACAACACACTAGACCGCATGCCGAATTTCTGTAAAAATTATGATAAATAGAATAAAAACAGCCATAGATTCATTTTTGCCTCTTTTTGTAATCGCTTTTCTGATGGAATGTGCCAGTATTGCAATGATTCCACTCATCAGAAGTGCCAGGATATAAATGATGCTAAAACTGTTATTGTGTGTTATTGCTGCCACCTTGTGGTCAAAGTAAATATAACATGCATTACTTTACCATACTGTGCACCTGCGATACTAATGATTACAGTTTACATGCAAATTTAATGCTAATTCCATGCAGTTCAGAATGCACGGATTTATGATTTTAATTGGCTAAGTTCCAAGCTGCATACCATTTGCATTGAAATTGCATGCAAGTCAAAATTATTTTATCTGATTGACTGTCTCTAATGAGCATCTACTGGTTTCTCTGGAGTGTTCCCAGGATAAGTGGCATATCTAGAGGTTTGCAGGCATGGCTCATACCATGGTCGCCGTGCCTGACCCCTCCTCCCTTGTGCTGCCCCGCAATACTGGGGGATGTCTCTCACTACTTATACTGAGGGGGCTACTTATACTGGGGGACACCTCTTACAACCTTAACTGGGGAGACTCCTCCCACTACCTTTACTGGGGGGGGGGGACTACTTATATTAGGGGCACCTTTCATTACCTATACTGGGGGAGGGGGCTATACCTAGCTACCTTTCCTGGTGGCACCCATACTTGGCTATCTATACTGGCTATCTACACTGGGGACACCTATATTTGGTTTTACTGGGGGCACCTGTACCTAACTATCTATACTGGGGGCACATATACCTGGCTATCTATACTGGGGGCACCTGTACCTGGCTATCTATACTGTGGGGACCTATGCGAGGCAACCTATACTGAGGGCACATATACATGGATAACCTATACTGGGGGCACCAAAACCTGATAATCTGCTGTTATTTCTGGTGGGGGTAGCGCTGAAGGGGGAGCCCGAGGTGAGGGAGGGGGGTAGTTGGAACTCCCTTCTTGCAGCTGTCTGTGCCCGCTGCTCCCTTCTTATAACCCTGGGGCACCTATAACTGGCTATCTATACAGGTGGCACATATACCTGGCTATACTAGTGGCACCTATACCAAGCTATCTATACTTGCAACACTTATACCTGGATACCTACACTGGGGGCACCTATACCTGGCTATACAGGGGGAACTTACGGGCACTTACCTGGCTATAGTGAGAGACCTATGCAAGGCTACCTATATTGAGGGCACTGACACATGGATAATCTATATTGGGGCACCGATACCTGGTAATCTATACTGGGGTCACCTATACCAGGTAATCTATACTGGGGGCACCTATACCTGGCAATCTATACTGGGGGCACCTATACCAGGTAATCTATACTGGGGGCACCTATACCTGGTAATCTGTACAGGGGGCACCTATACCTGGTAATCTATACTAAGGGCACCTATACCAGGTAATCTATACTGGGGGCACCTATACCTGGTAATCTATACTAAGGGCACCTATACCAGGTAATCTATACTGGGGGCACCTATACCTGGCTACCTGTACTGGAGACACCTATACCTGGCTATCTATACTGGAGGCACCTATACCTGGTAATCTATACTGGGGGCACCTATACCTGGCAATCTATACTGGGGGCACCTATACCAGGTAATCTATACTGGGGGCACCTATACCTGGCTACCTGTACTGGAGACACCTATACCTGGTAATCTATACTGGAGGCACCTATACCTGGTAATCTATACTGGGGGCACCTATACCTGGCAATCTATACTGGGGGCACCTATACCAGGTAATCTATACTGGGGGCACCTATACCTGGTAATCTGTACAGGGGGCACCTATACCTGGTAATCTATACTAAGGGCACCTATACCAGGTAATCTATACTGGGGGCACCTATACCTGGTAATCTATACTGGTGGCACCTATACCTGGCTACCTATACTGGAGGCACCTATACCTGGCTACCTATACTGGAGGCACCTATACCTGGCTACCTGTACTGGAGACACCTATACCTGGCTATCTATACTGGAGGCACCTATACCTGGTTACCTCTACTGCGGGGCACCTATACCTGGCTATCTATGCTGGGGGCTGGCTTAAAATTAATAAGATTCATTTTTTCCATTAAAATTAATTTTATTTTCTCAGTTCATAGTGAAAACATACACACTGTACAAAATACCAACTGTATTTATTTCAGAATCAAATATCCTTATCATAAATGTGACAGAAGCATAATGTAAGTTTGTGTTTTCTTGTGGATTACCAGCAATCAGTTAAGCGCAGACACATTCCTCCAAAGCACACCAACAACAGGATTTACTAATGGACATTCATTTATTTCAACAACAAAGATTTTTTACATAACATTTATTAATAATTCATTAGAAAGGTGATGGATAAATGATAGATAGATAGATAGATAGATAGATAGATAGATAGATAGATAGATAGATAGATAGATAGGTGTGTCGATATCTAGATGAAAGATGGAGGGAGAGACAGACTGTAGATAGAAGAATGGATGGATGGATGGATAGACAGACAGACAGACAGACAGACAGACAGACAGACAGACAGACAGACAGATAGATAGATAGATAGATAGATAGATAGATAGATAGATAGATAGATAGATAGATAGATAGATAGACAGAGATGGAAGAATGGAAGGAAACAACATAAAATTTGAAGCAACAGTAATAAATAAAGTTTCATGAAAGAAGAGGAATGTAAATAAAAGTAGACAGAACAGAGGAAAATAAAGAAAAAGAGAAGGAAAAACATTTATGAAATGGAAAGGAGAAGAGCGGAACATAGAGGACTTTCAAGAAAATAATAAGAAAGGAAATTTCAGATAAGGAAAAGAAAAAGGATAAGGAAAAAAATAGAGGAAGGGGAGCAAATGAAAAAGAGGAAAGGAAGTGAAGGAAAGGGAAAAAAAGGAGGAAAGGAAGTGAAGGAAAGGAAAAAAAAGAGGAAAGGAAGTGAAGGAAAGGAAAAAGAGGAAAGAAAGTGAAGGAAAGGAAAAAGAGGAAAGGAAGTGAAGGAAAGGAAAAAGAGGAAAGGAAGTGAAGGAAAGGGAAAAAAAGAGGAAAGGAAGTGAAGGAAAGGAAAAAGAGGAAAGGAAGTGAAGGAAAGGGAAAAAAAAGAGGAAAGGAAGTGAAGGAAAGGGAAAAAAAGAGGAAAGGAAGTGAAGGAAATGAAAAAGAGGAAAGGAAGTGAAGGAAAGGAAAAAAGAGGAAAGGTAGTGAAGGAAAGGAAAGAGAAGAAAGGAAGTGAAGGAAAGGAAAAAAAAGAGGAAAGGAAGTGAAGGAAAGGAAAAAGAGGAAAGGAAGTTAAGGTACGGAAAAAGAGGAAAGGAAGTGAAGGAAAGGAAAAAAGAGGAAAGGAAGTGAAGGAAAGGAAAGAGAAGAAATAAAATGAAGGAGCAAAAAGGATAAGGAAAGGAAAAAAGCAAAAAAAATAAAGAAAAGAAAGTTCAAGGAAAAAAAAACAAGGAAAATGATAAGCAATATAAAGTTAAAGGGAACCTGAAGCACAAGGGATATAGGGCTGTCATATTTATTTCCGAATATACAATACCAGTTGCCTGGTAGTCCTGCTGACCATTCAGCATCAGCAGTATCTCAATCACAGGCCTGAAACAAGCATGCAGCTGAGCTAATCTTGACATTTTGTCATAAACATGCTTGTTTGACGTACATGTTCAGGGGCTGTGGCTAAAGGTATTAGAGGCAGAGGATCAGCAGGGCTGCCAGGCAGCTGGTATTGTTTAAAAGGAAATAAATATGTCAGCCCCCATATCCCTCCCACACTTCAGGTGTCCTTTAAGGGAAAATGAATTTAAAAGACAAGGAAAAAAAGGCAGGAAAGGAAATATAGGAACATAATGGAGGTAAGATAAGGAAAGGAAGATCAAGAAAAGTAACAGAGATTCATCTAAAAAAAGATAGGAAATTTAAGATAAGGAAAAGAAAGAAGAGGAAATAGAGGAGAGGGGGTAAAAAACAAAAGCTCTGGAAGACTGGAAATAAAGGCCAGTGATGGAGAGGAAATGAAAGAAAAGAAAGGAAACAGAGGAAAGGAAAGGTAAGGAACATACGGGAGATAAGATGAGGAAGGGAAGGGCGAGGAAAGAAATAGAGAGGAAAGGAAGGCAAAGGGGGGGGGGGGGGGGGGGGGGGGGTTGGGCAGTAAATTTAAAATGAGCAATATAAAGGAAAGGAAACAAAGAAAAGAAATAAAAGAAGAGGGATGAAAAGGGCAGCCAAGGTGAGGCAAGGAAGGAAATGAAAGACAGTGAAGGAAGGCTAATAGTGGAAAGAAAGGGTAAGGGACATAAGGAAGATAAGGTAAAGTATAAAAGGAAGGGCAAGGAAAAGGAAGCATGGGACATTCATTAAAAGAAGAAAACAGGTAGGAGGGTTGGGGGAGAGAAAACAGGGGAAATAGGGGAAAGGAAGAGAAAGGGCAATAAAGGACTTCAATGGAAAGGAGGGTAAAGAAAAGGCAGGGAAGAGGAGAAACCAGAGGAAAGAAAATGTGATGAACATAGAGTAGGCGAGTCAAGAAAGGGGGAGGGAGGGCAAAAGAAGGGAAGGAAAAGAGAATTCAAGAAAAGAAAGGACATTTAATGTAAGGATGAGGAATTAAAAATAGAGGAAAAGAACAAAAAGGAAAGGGGGGAGGGGAACAGTTTATGATAGGAGAGGGGAGGAAGGAAAGCAAGATAAGGAAAAGGAGAGGAAATCAAAGGAAAGGCAGGTAAGAACATGGGAAGAAAATGTAAGAAAGATAAGGGAGAGGAAATAAGAGAAGAAAACAAATTAAAGGAAAGAAAAGGCAAAGAAAGTAAAGGCAAGGTAAAAAAGAAAGGAAATAAAGAAAAAAAAAAGAAAGTAAGGGCTCATTTCCATTTGTGAATGGGAGCCGAAGGGATGCGATGCGGCTACGCACCACTTCCGCTCCCATTCGCGTCACTTCTGCATCCCCCGATGCGTAAGTGAATGGAGGAGACGGCGGGAAGGCGGATGCGGGCGTGCGAGAATCTGCAGCAGACTGTATATTCTCTGATTGCCCGGCACCGCTCTGGATAACCTGCATGCAATGGAAACTGTTCCACTGACGTGCTTTGGTTTCAGTCCGGCCGCGGTGCTATGCGGCTATGTAGCCGACTTGCACTGCATATAGTGGAAACGGGCCCTAAATTTAAGATTGGAAAAAGAATGGGAAAGAAAAATGGGAAAACAAAAGCGGAGAAGAGAAAGAAGAAACAGGGATATATGTTGGTGCTTAATAAATGAATAATAATAATAATAACAGTAATAGTAATAATAGATGAGAGGAAAGGAGGGAACGTGGTAGGGTTGGAATTATCAGAGCGGGATTTGGCAAAAGGAGAAAAAAGTAAAAAGAATGGAAGAAAAAGAGGTAGTCAGAGGAGAGGAAAGGAAATAGATTTAACAAAAAAAAAGGAAGGAAAAAGTATGAAATTAAGGAAACAAAAGAAAAGAACATATGGGGAAAAAAGGTGAAAAAAAAGGAAAGCCAAAGAAAATAAAATAAAGGAAAGTAAATGGGAGAAAAGAAAGGAAAGGCATTTAATGGAAATGACATGTAAGAAAAGAAAAACTAGGATAGGAAATAATATAAAAAAGGAAGGGAAATTAAAGGAAAAAGAGGAAAGCAGAGTAAAAAGGATAGGAAGCAGATAAATAGAAAGGAAAGAAGAGAGATAGAAACAAAATGAAATTAAAGAAAGGGAATGGAGTAAAAACAAAAGGAAAGGAAACAAAGAGTAAAGACAAGGCAATGCATGGAAGGGAAAGGAAAGTGAAGAACAGTAAAATAAATGAAAGAAAAGGCTGGGAACAGAAGAAAAGGCAAGGAAACAGAAAGGGGAGGAAAAAGGGGGAGAGTAAAGAAAATAAAAGGGAAGCAAAGGAAACAGAGGAAAGGCAATGAAAGGAAAATATAGGGAATAACAGGAAAGAAAAAGTAAGTTGAAAATAAATGAAACAGGTTGAAAGGAAGAGGTTAGAAAGGGAAGGAAATAGATGGGGAGGAAAACAAAATAAAAGGAAAGTACATTTATAGACAGAAAGGGAAGGGCAGGTATGGAAAGAACAGGAAAAACGGGAAGGGGGAACAGGGCCGGGCTGAGGCAGAGGCGAGAGAGGCTCCAGCCTCAGGGCGCAGGGTAGGAGGGGGCACTCAACTACCTCAGCTATTATTTCCTTATTGTGTTTGAAGCAGAGAGAAATAAGAAAAGGGGATACATGGCAGAGACTGCAAGCCAGATAACGAAGAGATTAAGACGCGGGGGGGGGGGGGGGGGTTGGAGGCCCTGGGGCGCCTCTTAGTCTAATAGCAATCAGTGTGTGACAGCTGGGATGTGAGGGATGGAGGGGCGCACTTTGGTGTCTCAGCCTTGGGTGCTGCAGGACCTTTTCCCGGCTCTGAGGAGGAATAAAGAAAAGGGAAAGAAAGTAAAGAAAGGTAAATCAAAAAAGAATGGGTAGGAAAGGGAAGAATGAAAAATAGAAATAAGGAATAATGATACAAGCTAAGTAAGGAAAGTCAAGGCAAGAAAATGAAAGCAATGGGAACGGAAGACTCAAGGAAAGGAATTAGAGGAACGAAGAGCAGGCAAGGCGAGGCTAAGTAAGGACAGGGAAAGAAATGTATGGGACAGAAGGAAGGGACAAGGGCAGGAGATAAGAGAAAATGGGTTAGGAACAGCCAGGCGGTGTGTCCTGATTCTTCCATCCTAGCGGCGCGCCCGGGTCAGAGGCTGGAGATTTCAGCACTGCCATAGCTGGTTGAAGGGGACCAAACCTCCAGGGAATTCGGACTTGGTTCCGTTTGACCAGCCATAGCAGGCTGCAGACCACATGGATATCCTTCCGTCCTCTCCATCGTGGTTCTGTGGCTCTGTCTAGTTCTGTCTGACTGTCTGTGGCTCCGTCTGTCGTCACTCCTGTAAGGAACAGAAAAAAAGGTTTCATATATATGCTGCATATATCATAAAGAACACTGCCAATATTGCCAGTTACTGAACACATCACTCCATCGCACCTACATGCTAGTTATTATGACTGTGCCATAGCTGAGCATCTCCCATTACTGTACAGAGCATCATCAGCCTGAACAGTCACACACAGCATACGAGATCTCCAAGCATCTGCAATGCGGGTACATATGTAATCCCAGCAAGCCTGGAAGCATTTCATCAAAATGTGTACTATTAACCCTTTAGCAGCCAACTTATTTACAAGCTTGCAAGTGCTCCAGGCCAATTTATTTTAGAATTTTATTTTTTATTTTGTATTTGTTACATTTCCTTCCTACGAATTAGTACTGCTGCAATTTGGATTTATAGCCACTTGTCACTAGAGGGCAGTGTGAGACAATAACAGAGGACTCGAGAACTACTGATTTCAGTTTCTGTATTTTCTGCTAGCAGAGAGACATCAAAGCATTCCAAGAATTTACAGCACAACGAGTTCTGCCAACAGAGGTCAAAACTAAAGCAGTGCACTTATCTCAAACGAGATAATTCCTTTGAAGCTGCCAATGGTTTAAAGGGGCACTGTAGTGTCGCATAGAAGAATGGGAGGCCAAGTATATTTTGAACTGTATTCAGAGCTCTCAGCACTATGTTTCATTATGACCCAGGCACTACCCGCCATTGTTTACCATAAATGTGTTTGTTCACTCTGCTCCTGTAGCTGTAATTGAAAGCAAAACTATTGTAACACTATGGTAATGGTGAAACATGCATTACATTGTGCTTTTCCCTGAGGACAGTCAGTGACATGACTATGTGCTCTGTAAAGTGCTGCAGAAGATGTTAGTGCTGTATAAATACATAATAATAATATGGTAGGACATTAGACTCTGCCTATGGTAGGGATTAGACTGTGAGCTCCTCTGAGGACAGTCAGTGACATGACTATGTATTCTGTAAAGTGCTGCAGAAGATGTCAGTGCTATATAAATACAAAATAATAATATGGTAGGACATTAGACTATGACTATGGTATGGATTAGATTGTGAGCTCCTCTGAGGACAGTCAGTGACATGGCTATGTACTCTGTAATGTGCTGCAGAAGATGTCAGCGGTATATAAATACATACTAATAATATGATGGGACGTTAGACTATGCCTATGGTAGGATTAAACTGTGAGCTCCTCTGAGGACAGTCAGTGACATGACTATGTACACTGTAAAGTGCGGCAGAAGATGTCAGTGCTATATAAATACATAATAATAATATGGTAGGACATTAGACTATGCCTATGGTAGGATTAGACTGTGAACTCCTCTGAGGACATTCAGTGACATGACTATGTACTCTGTAAAGTGCTGCAGAATATGTCAGTGCTATATAAATACATAATAATAATATGGTAGGACATTAGACTATGACTATGGTAAGATTAGATTGTGAGCTCCTCTGAGGAAAGTCAATGACATGACTATGTACTCTGTAAAGTGCTGCAGAAGATTTCAGTGCTATATAAATACATAATAATAATAATATGGTCGGACATTACACTATGACTATGGTAGGATTAGACTGTGAGCTCCTCTGAGGACAGTAAGTGACATGACTATGTACTCTGTTAACTGCTGCAGAAGATGTCAGAGCTATGGAAATAAATAATAATAATAATAATGACAACTAATCAATGAGCTCATTCTGACTGATCACATACATTTTTATTCCTGGAGTTTTGCCTTAACGTCTTGGCTGTGTAATAGGAGGCTGCAGATAGTCAGAGCTGCGGATCATTAGGAATGACATATTAATATTAATCTAGACGTTAGCAGAGGCAGTGGAGACATGTTGGCCAACCTAGTTAGTGATCTCTCTGCATCACATGTCGGCTATCATCACTGCCGGTGTGAACGCAGGAGTGATGGAGGTCTGTCGTCATTCGCATGTATACACTATTGTCACCTATCTGTTGTCACAGAGTCATTACAGCACATCAGGCTGGCATACAGTGACACCCCTACAGCTGCCATCAGTCACCATGCAGTCACATGTCACTGAGCACGCTAACAAGAGGCTGCTATTAGCAGCTACTGTTGTGCTGGGACATTATACCAGCAGTGGGGGTAAAAATACATCATTATTATTATTATGCTTTATTTATAAACAGCGGACAGACTACACTGCGCTGCACAGAAAGCATAGCTCCCAGCTGTCCCTCTTTTGGAGGGACAGTCCCTCTTTCCTCCTCATTTGTCCTTCTTTAAAGAGACTCTGTAACATTCAAAAGATCCCCTGGGGGGTACTCACCTCGGGTGGGGGAAGCCTCCGGATCCTAATGAGGCTTCCCACGCCGTCCTCTGTCCCACGGGGGTCTCTCCGCAGCCCTCCGAACAGCCGGCGACTGTGCCGACTGTCATTTCAATATTTACCTTTGCTGGCTCCAGCGGGGGCGCTGTGGCGGCTTTCCATTCCGAACTACACGGAAATACCCAATCTCATTCGGGTCCGCTCTACTGCGCAGGCGCAGGAAACTTGCGCCTGCGCAGTAGAGCGGACCCGACGGCGATCGGGTATTTCCGTGTAGTTCGGAGCCGACAGCCGTCAGAGCGCCTGCGCAGGAGCCAGGAAGGTAAATATTGACGTCACCGCTGCCCGGACTCCACGGAGGGCTGCAGCGAGACCCCTGACGGATGGAGGACGGCGTGGGAAGCCTCATTAGGATCCGGAGGCTTCCCCCACCCGAGGTGAGTACCCCCCAGGGGATCTTTTTATGTTACAGTTCCTCTTTAAGGACTTTGTCCCTCTTTGTATGTAAATATATATATATAGCTATTAAAAAATGTGTTTGATTAAATTGATATATTACTCATTTTAAAATGTTACTATGAAGGAAAATGAACCAGGATAGAAAGGACCAGTGTGGTTTGAATTGTAAAACAACATATTTTTCTTATGAAATTTTTATGATATGCGTGACTAGGGGCGTGGTGGGGGCGTGATCAGGAGTGTGGCTAGGGTGTGGCTTAACTGTCCCTCTTTCTCATCTGGAAAAGTTGGGAGGTATGCAGAAAGGAATGTAGATCAGGAGTTTAGTGAATGACAAAAAAAGTGACAGGAGGGGTAAAGGATCTACATCTAAAGGTGCCCATTCAGGGTTAGTTCTCATTGGAGCGCCACTAGCCCGCGAACGCAGTCAGCTTTCGTTAAAATTGCGGGATTTGCGCTTGTGATTCCCGTTCAATAGAATCACAGAGCAAATGCCCCCAAAACTCTGCATGCAGCGCATTTGCGATTAATGGAAATCGCAACCGCTGCAGTGTGAATGTATCTATAGGGAAGCAATGTAGCAGCGCTTTACTGATCGTCGGCGATCAGAAAAGCGCTGAAGAATGGCCCAAGTGTGAACCAACCCTAAGGGCCTTTTTCCACTGCACAGCTGAAACGCAAAATCGCAAATCGCTAGTGATTTTTAAATCGCTAGGGTTGCTACTTTATCGTAGAAATCATGAGAAGTATTTTCCACTATAGTGATTCGATTTGTAAATTGCAAATTGCAATTGCTTTCTGGAGCGATTTTCAGAGGGATAATGCAATGCAAATGAAAAATCGCAATCCCATAACAAAACAAATGAAAATGCGCAATCGCTGGCGTTTGTGATTTGTTATTGCGTTTGCTAGTGGAAAAGGGCCCTAACAGTACAATTTTTAGCGAAACATCATGTTTTTGATAGGATTACTCTGATTGAATAAGAAGATCGTTTTTTTTATCTATCCACTCACCACGAAAGAATCCGCCTTGTGGTCATATCTCCACAAGCTATGATCATATCTATCAAAACATTAGCCAAGTGGAACGATTATTTCTGTAACTCATTTTGGAGCACAGTTACCATACCAGTTGCCTGGCTGTCCTGCTGACCCTCTGCCTCTAACACTTTCAGCCCTAGACCCTGAACAAGCATGCAGCAGATCAGGTGTTTCTGACACTATTGTCAGATCTGACAAGATGCTTCTTTCAGGTGTGTGATTCAGACGCTATTGCAGCCAAATAGACCAACTGGGCTGCCAGGCAACTGGTATTGTTTAAAAGGAAACAAAAATGGCAGCCTCTGTATTCTTCTTGTGAGCGTAAAGGGGACCTGAACTCTGCACAGGACAGAAGAAAAACAGAGAGAAATCCTCCCTGTATGTATTTAGAGAGTTTAGCCTGTTTAATTCCACCTCATTTGTGTCGAATCACAAGTTGTAATTTAATCTCACCCCTGTGTCACCTGACTGCCACAGCAAATAAGGCAGATAAGCTCATTTGAAAGCACAGGAGGTTAACAATATCAATAATAATTATAAGAATTTTCCACCCAGCAGTACAATCCACACTACATACAATATATAGGTACAGCGTATGCATTATCATATAGCACTGACTGATATAAAGTAAGTAGGGAAGAGGTGACACATTAGCCTGTAGAGTCAGCCATGTCCCCGAGTCGCTCCCTTGGTGCCCATAGCTGACATAGGTCAGAGCGTTGTGGATAAATATAGGCCGCATGTTTTGCAGCAAGTGACGCATGGCGTTCTCAATGTGACCGGCAGGTGCTGCACAATGTCATTCACCCAGAATGCACTGCGGCGCTGGCCAAGCCAAATCGGTGCTGTATTCGGAACCTCAGCCTATGCGGCAGGCTCCGTGCAGCCCACCTGTCCATCATTCCAAGGCCCATTCATGGCTGACAGCTCTACTTAGAGGAGGAGATCACATTCCGTCACATGACCTTCTGTAACCATCCGTTAAAAAAAAACCGAGGGTGAAATCCTCCCGAAGGACACTCTGCACATTCCGGGCCCGGCCATGGAGATCGGGTTTGGGTATTAGAGACGAGCAGATATGGAGAACAGCTGGTAGGCCTGACCTTTAAATAAGTGCGCATTGACACAGCAAGTATTTATCCAAGTCCCGCGTGCTGCGCGGATTAACCACCATTTACAGCGCAATAATTCATGGGGGAGGGGGTGGCATTTTTATGCTTCAAGCCGGTTTCACACTGCTAAGCGGCATTAGCGTTGCAGTGCAATACTAGGCACCGTAACGCCAAAAACAGCCTTCGAGGATTTCTGCATCAATTAATTTCTGCAGTAATCCCCATCTGGCAGCAGGCCAAGCAGGAAGTAAGGCTCTCTGGTGCTCATTTCCTGCGTCCAAAGAAATCAATTGCGCAGAAGTGTATTGATAAAACACGCTTCTGTGCATGCGTGCCGCAACGCTACCATGCGAATGTTTAAAAATATATACGTGTCGCCAAGGACTTACATGACTTCTGGTCCGCCGCACAAGTCGACAGTAATGTAGGTATGCGCATCTTGTGACGGTGTGAAAGGCCCCATAGACATTCACTGGCGTAGCATTGGCCTGCGGTAAAAACAGGCCAACGCACCGCACCTGTGTGAAAGGGGCCTCAGGGAAACCTGTAGCAAGAAGAATATGGAGGCTACCATCTTCATTCCCTTATAAATGGTCACAGTTGCCTGGCTGTCATGCTAAGTTCTTGGCTTTAAAAGAGTCATACACCTCCAATAAGCATTCCGTCAATAAACAGTGAAGATGAAGCAATCCAGGCAGCAGTAGCAGTTCCTCAGTCCTTCTAGAGCTGGAATTTTGCAACCAAGCTGTAAAATTTGTATTTAATCGTTCATCTGGATAATCCCAACATTAGTGCAGGTATATGAGTGATGGCTATTGGCTAAGATAAGAGGTTCATTTTCTGTGGACGGACCCTCTCAAGTCTATGTCGTCTACCAGTGATGGGGCTACCAGAACCCATGGTCCATCTCCACCACTCTAGGACAATATACGAGAGATACATACTGCAGCGGTCTCACTGACACCACACACTTCCTTACATTCCATAGCCATAGTAATTCATATGGGCATATAAAGAAGCATGTTGTCTCAGGTGAGAAGACAGATCGTTGTCTTCATCTTCCACGATGTTCTTCAGGCGTTTCGTGGCCTTCTTCTTCTTCTCGACCCAACTTCCACAAGCACCCAGGATGCACCACGACATGACAAAGCTAAGTATACCATCTAAACCATTGTTCACACCAGACCTACAGCTTTTACATTTTACAGAACCATAAATTAATCTTGCAGATGGCCTTCCTCAGAAGAACAAAGTATCGATTTGTGTGGATCTATGGTAGAACAGAAGGCTGTTTTGCTTTTTATAAGTGCAAGGGATGGCAGATGGCTATGTTGGCCCGGGTCAGGTGATTTGAGCGTGGGGATTGGCAGAATCTAATACACCTGCACAAAGAATCGGTAATTGGTAGGGCGTTGAGTTTGGCACCAAATGAAGTACTAGTAACTGACTGGCTACGGAAATAGCTAATCAGGTACTGGGTAGGGTAGGTATAGAGGAGCCAGTCATCTACAGCAAACAATACATGCATACATGTGTGAGACATGCAATAACTGAGGAGGGGCTCACTTCAAACATCCAATCAGGTGTGGGGAAATGTAACCCTTTCCTGCCCTGGGCCTCTTTAAAGCGGAATATAACCCTGCATTTCAACTTTGCTCTAAAACATTATTTACAGTATATTATATGCAACCAGCATTTTTTTTTTTTACTAGACCAGCATTGGAAGGGTTACACAGAGCTTTAAAGTTCCTGGAGATTTCTGCATTCTTAAGCTTGGTACACACATCCAATTTTGATTGGCCAATCTTTGGCCAATTTTACCACTTTCATGTAGCATTACCTGCACAATCTGTTCATAGCATTCAAAATCTGTTGCTCCTCATACTAGAAGGAGGTGATAAAATTGACCAATTGTTGGCCAATTAAACTTGGATGTGTGTACACACCCTCAAGCTACATACACACTTTAGAATATAGTCGTTTAAAAAGGCTCTGAAATGATAGATCGTCAGATAATCGTGCACAAAGCTTTCACAAACGATCATTAAAACTAATGATGAACTAAGTACCAACATCAGTGGAAAACGCGGATCCATCAAGACGATGGTCGTTTACCGTATTTCTAAAAGTGTGTATGGATATTTTTAAAGAGGAAGTGTCGCAAAAATCTTAAAATTTAAAACACATACAGATAAGAAGTACATTTCTTCCAGAGTTAAATGAGCCAGAAATTACTTCTCTCATATGTTGCTGTCACTTTTACAGTAGGTAGTAGAAATCTGGCATTACCAACAGGTTTTGGGCTAGTCCATCTCTCCATGGGGGATTCTCAGCATGGCCTTTATTCTTTATAAAGACATTCCCTGAAAAAAATGTATACAAAGATGCTGGGCTGGCCAGTCTCCCTGCTCGCTGCATGCTATTTTGGCAGTTGGACGGAACAACTGCCATTCACTTAGGGCTTGTTTCCACTGTTGCGACGCGATTTCGGCCGCATTCCGACGCTTGTAAAAACGCATGCGGATGCGTTTCCACATGCGTTTTTACCCGCGATTTCGCCTGCGATTTCGCATGGCAGGGTGCCATGCGAAATTAACCATGACACTGCCAGGGCTAAATAAAATTGAAAAAGGTGCGAAATCGCACGCGAAATCGCGGGTAAAAACGCATGTAACAAACGCATGCGTTTTTACTATTAAATACATTAGCGGCGATTCGCACGGATTCCCGACGCAGGCAAAATCGTTGGCTCTTTTGTGCGTTTTTTTCACGCTGAAAAAAACGCACCTCAACAACGCTACAGTGGAAACAGGCCCATCCACTTGTATTACATGTGCGGATCTGCATGCGTTGGACGCATGCAGATTCGCGATAGTGGAAACGAGCCCTAAGTGCTTTTAAAAATAAAGAAAACCCTGAGAACCCCCTATGAGAAGATGGGCTAGTCCAAAATCTGTCGGTAATGACAGATTTCTGCTTCTTATTGGGAGAAATGTACTTCTTATTTGTATGTGTTTTAAATGTTAAGATTTTTGCGACAGTTCCTCTTTAAAGGATTTCCGAGGTAAAAATAAACTGATAAGAAAAAACAATTGTATCTATTCTCATTTTTTTTTAGATTTCCCCCAGTTTTATTTTATCTCTAATGTAGTTTTTAAGTTTTACTGTTTCATTGTCTCTGCTCAATGACACCTTTATTGAAATATGTCAGAGCTCAAATCTATGAATTATTGACCCATTTTATCTCTGTCCTGCTCTCAGCAGCCATTTAAGGCCCAGTGCACACCAAAACCGCTAGCAGATCCACAAAATGCTAGCGGTTTTTGGAGCGGATTTCAGAGTGAATCTAGGCATGTTTAGAGTCGTTTTCTAAACATGCCTAGTGGTTTTGGGAGCGTTTTTGTGTAGCAGATTACACATATTGTTACAGTAAAGCTGTTACTGAACAGCTTCTGTAACAAAAACGCCTGGAAAACCGCTCTGATGTAGCGTTTTTCAGAGCGGTTTGCGTTTTTCCTACACTTTACATTGAAGCAGAACCGCTTCTGCAAACCGCAAATGTGCAGCAGGAGGCACGTTTGCGGTTTGCTACAAAGCTCAAACCGCCGGTGTGCACCATCCCATTGAAATACATTAGCCAAGCGTATTTACAGGCGGATGCGGCCGGCGGATCACATCCAAAACCGCTCGGTGTGCACTGGGCCTAACTGACAGAAAAGTGTTTTCTGTCTGTAATTACTTATCAGTGAGGGATATGCTATAGTCCGACCCGGTCCCGAACTGGGCAGAAACTGTCACTTGCATACCGGATATTTTACTCTTACAGGCAGAGAAAGAAAAAAAGGAACACAGCCTAGTTACTTGTGTGCTAGGCACTGTACATACACATGTCTATCTCATCATGTCACATGTCACCTCGGTTGTCCTTTAAACAACAATCATTCGCGCATGTGCAGAATCCATCACCCAACAAACGTCACTTCTGCATGTGCACGCAATATTCACTACTGAGCAATACTTTGAACATATAGCAAGTCCTTATTATATGTTGTATGAGTTGGTTCAATTAAGAGATTGGCATTGGCTAATGCTACGTACACACATTCAATTTTGATTGGCCAATTTGACCACCTCCATGCAGTATGAGCACCAAAAGATTTTGAATACTATGAGCAGATTGTGTAGGAAAATTCTCATATTACATGGAGGGGGTTAAATTGGTCAATGAGTGGCCAATCAAGGTCGAAAATGTGTACCAGGCTTAACAATCATTCATGTGCTAAATATCTGTTGTTCAAAACGATAGCATTCTAAAGTGTGTATGTAGCTTTAAGCCAGGTACACACTTTCAATTATAATTGGCCAATCCGTGACCAATTCTACCACCTCCATGTAGTATGAGAGCTTGGAAGAGGAGAGGAGCGCTCTCTGGTGCATTAACTTTTTTAATTATGCTTTCTCGCACAAAGACAATTAAAAACTTACAATGTTAAAAATAATTCAGAGCATATCACAATATAGTGTATCACCGTGTCCAAGATGTAAATTCACCAATCTGGCCTCCTCCACACTATGGCCAGTAGATGTGGTAATCCGAGGATCAAGTGGCGCCAGCGGGATGGGGTACACGGGAGTGTGGTCGGCAGCTGCCCTGCGCCTAGGACGTCATGACGCGTTTCGGCGTTCCACGCCTTCGTCAGATGCTGACGAAGGCGTGGAACGCTGAAACGCGTCATGACGTCCTAGGCAGTGGCGTAGCTAAGGAGCTGTGGGCCCTGGTGCAGGTTTTACATTAGGGCCCCCCCAAGAACTACATAGCAATTGATACGGCGCACCAAAACCTGCCAAGGACAACCCCAGTGTCAGAGGTGCAAGAAGGGGATGGGAAGCAGCCAGTGTGTTAAGGATTACTACTATTCAAAGCATCTATAGAAGTGATTATTACCAGCACAGGATCAATAGAGAGCTAATACTGTGATAGAGGGTGGACCCTTCGGTCGCTACCTCTGCACCCCCTATTGCTACGCCCCTGTCTTTGTGCGAGAAAGCATAATTAAAAAAGTTAATGCTTCCTTTTTCTGTTTTACCAGCACACTTACTCTTATCCCAGAGTAAATCAGGAGCAGCACTCATTGGTGGCTTAACGACTTTATGTGGATATACCTACTGATTGAGCGCAGTGGAACACACTTTGAATAGTATGAGAGCTTACCTACCCAATCTGCTCAAATGATTTAATATCTTTTGACCCTCTTCCTACATCAAGTTGGAAAAATTGGTTAGTGATTGGCCAATCATAATTGCAAGTGTGTGCCAGGCTGGTGCACACCTTCAATTTTGATTGGCCAATTTTACCACTTCCATGTAGTATGAGGGTCAATAGGTTTTAAATACTGTGAACAGACGGTGTAGGTACGCTCTCATACTACATGCAAGTGATAAATTTGGTCAGTGATTGGTAAATAAAATTGAAATGTGTACCAGGCTTTACACCACGCTAAACGCATGCACCTCCATGTAGTGTGAGAGCCAACAGATTCTGAATACTAAAGGCTCATACACACATCAGACCATAGTCTTTGGAAAATGAAAGATCACAGACCAATTTTACCCCCTTCCATGTAGTATGAGAGCCATACTCTACACAGTCTATTCTATGGAGCTGAACTCCCCATCAGACAGAAATCTTTGCAAGATGCTGCACACAAAGATGCTCGTACACATTCAGAAGATCAGTATCTGCAAAAGATCTGTTCCTGCAAAAGATCCGTTCCTGCAAAATGCATTCATAGTCTATGATATCTGCAGATCCTCATACACACCTTGTTTAACTGACATTCATCTGCAGATCAGATCCACCAGGATGGATTTTCAGATCTGCAGATGATTGTCAGATCTGCAGATGAATGTCAGTTAAACAAGGTGTGTATGAGGATCTGCAGATCTCATAGACTATGAATGCAATTTGCAGAAACTGATCTTTGGCAGGAACAGATCTTTTGCAGA
The DNA here is from genome assembly GCF_040937935.1 of Hyperolius riggenbachi. Classification (NCBI taxonomy): domain Eukaryota; kingdom Metazoa; phylum Chordata; class Amphibia; order Anura; family Hyperoliidae; genus Hyperolius; species Hyperolius riggenbachi. The sequence goes on along the minus strand of NC_090649.1, from coordinate 49,077,692 downwards.
TACTGATCTTTTGTGTCTGTACAGCATCTGTGTGTGCAGCATCTTGCAAAGATTTTTTTTTTCTGATGGGGAGTTCAGCTCCATAGAAAAGAATGTGAAGGTATGGCTCTCATACTACATGAAGGGTGGTAAGATTGGTCTGTGATATTTCATTTTCCAAAGGCTATGGTCTGATGTGTGTATGAGCCTTAAGAACAGAGTAGGTAAGCTCTCATACTACATGGAGGTGGGTAAAATTGACCAATCAAAACTGAAAGTGTGTACCAACCTGGTACACACTTTCAGTTATGATTGGTCAATCACTGACCAATTTTACCACCTCCATGTAGGTGGTACATCAAACCCAAAATTTGAAGTTCCTTGTTCTAAAGATCAAAACACCATCCTTTTGTCTTGGTACAGCTGGCAAGAAACCAATCATTATATCAAGATCCAGCATGGCTTGCACCCTGAACACGGAAACGTATTTCCACTCTAGCTGGGCTATCCCAGCCGGGACATGGAGTTTGTATGTTCTCCCCGTGTCTGTGTGGGTTTCCTCCAGGCATTTTGGTCTCCCCCACATCCCAAAAAAACCTACAGATAGGTTAAAGGGGCACTACAGTGAAAAACTGTAAAATTTAAAATATGTGCAAACATATACAAATAAGAAGTACATTTTTCTCCAGAGTAAAATGAGCCATAAATGACTTTTCTCCTATGTTGCTGTCACTTACAGTAGGCAGTAGAAATCTGACAGAAGCGACAGGTTTCGGACTAGTCCATCTCTTTATAGGGGATTCTCAGGGATATATTTATTTTCAATAGCACTTAGTGAATGGCAGTTGCTCTCTCCAACTGCCAAAAAAACTGTGTAGTGAGCTGGGAAGCTGGCCAGCATCATTGTTTACATCCCTTTTAGGGATAATCTTTATAAAGAATAAAAGCCTTGCTGAGAATCCCCTATGAAGAGATGGACTAGTCCAAAACCTGTCACTTCTGTCAGATTTCTACTGCCTACTGTAAGTGACAGCATTATAGGAGAAAAGTAATTTATGGCTTATTTTACTCTGGGAAAAATGTACTTCTTGTTTGTCTATGTTTGCACATATTTTACATTTTACAGTTTTTCGCTATAGTGCCCCTTTAATCGGCGTCCCCCTAAATTGGCCCTAGACTACGATACATACACGACTACACGATACAGACACAGACATATGACTGTGGCAGGGATTAAATTGTGAGCCTCTCTGAGGGACAGCTAAGTGACACAAGACAATATACTCTGTACAGCGCTGCGGAAGATGTTGGCACTATATAAATACTAAATAATAATAACTGGCAGCATTGTGACTGACGGCTTTCACGATGTCACGGCAAGTAAATAAATAAATAAATCAGAAATAAACTGCGGTGTGAAGATGAGTAAATAAATAAAGTTGTTGGACGCTCTGCCATGGTAGACAGACTAACGATACACAAACTGCTAAAAATAAACTGCAAACATGCACACAAATATATATCTGTAAATTAGAGACTGGCGGTATAAATCTCCTAGGCGGGTAATTACCTGGATAAGGGCATTCCGGTACTCCATATCTGGCGGTCCGGCTTGTACGTCAGGTGTGAGTGATGGGTGACTGAGGATGTTCTCTGCGCTCTCGCTAAGCTCTGGGCCCTGTCAGCTCCCTTAACTACCTGAAAATAAAATGAAACGCTTGGGGAATATCGGTTTTACAGCGTAAGAAAAAATAATATTTGAAAAAAAAATGCTAAAAAAAATTGCAGACATTTCCTCTCTAGTTAATGCTGTGATTTTGGGGGAACCACTTTTCTCTAAAAGTTTTTTCTTGCCCATCACTCACTGTCTTGCTCTCTCTACAGATCCTGTTTAGAGACACGTCCTTCCTCCTCGCCTCTTTTTGCTGGTTTATGCCCCTGTATGGCCTGCTGCCCTCCTTTTGTATGACTGGCTGCCCCCCCTGGCCTGGCCTCACACCTGTCCATGTCGCTTATGGCCCAGGGACATGCATAGGCCTCCTGTCTATCTCAATCACGCCTTTGACAAGCCAGCGAGTGTTGTAAAATTACACCTCTTCAGCTGTCTCTCTGTATGACGGGGACCGGGCTGGGCGGTTGCCCCTTTTTTTTTCAGACGGAGATGGACAAAGCTGCTTTTTCCATTTATAGCAAAAGATGTGGGCTGGGGGGGAAGAAACAAAATAAAAGTTTATGTATTTGGACGGTTAGTCGTTTTCACAGATCGTAGCGTCTCAAACATGCACATGCTGAGAATTCTTACGTTTTTCTGATGCGTATGAATGAATCATGTCCACCGCAAGCTCCCTCTGAGCGGTAATACGGCAGCTGCGATGGCGGAGTGGCCACCGATTATTATCCATCAATAGCAGGGACCGAGCAACCGAGATGGTCAATGAGATACAAATCTCAACAACTCCATTGTGCATGCAAATTTAAAGGAATTATCAAGCAATCTCTGCTACCCCCCAATGTACTTACCGGGGCTTCCTCCAGCCCCTTTGCAGCCAACATGTCCCCCCCCCCCCCCCCCGCAGCTCTGCTTTCAGCCACCGGCCCGGGGCCATTCTCTACTGCGCCTGTGCGAGCGCCGCTTTGATTGGCCTGACCTCCCGTCCCAACGGTTGTCTGTACTGCGCACATGCACAGTACTAAAAACCACGGACAGACAGGGAAAGTGGATGACGCGGGACAGTTAGGTTTTATTATAGCTGAATTATTGCAGATTTCCTTCTGTTTTAAAGAGACTCTGAAGCGAGAATAAAACTTGCTTCAGAGCTTATATTCAGCCTGCTAAACTGCCGCTATCCCGCGGCCCTTACCTCCCAAATCCCCCTTTGCAAAATCTACTACCAACTTGGTGGTAGATTTTGCTGCTGCTGGAGGCAGGGCTAACGGCTGCAGCCCTGCCTCTCAGCGCCGTCTATCAGTGGTGGATCTCCGCCTCTCCCCCGCCTCTCTCAGTGAAGGAAGACGGAGAAGGGTGGGCTAGAGGCGGAGATACGCGCTGATATACGCGCTGAGAGGCAGGGCTGCGGCCATTAGCCCTGCCTCACCAGGAAGAGATCCCCGCAAAGAACGGAGGGGATTTGGGAGGTAAGGGACCCCCGTTCAGCCGCGGGATTGCGGCGTTTTAGCAGGGGCACACATGCCCCTGCTATATATAAGAGCTGAAGCGAGTTTTATACTCACTTCAGACTCTCTTTAAGAAGGTAAATACACCAAGGTTTGCTTTTTTTAGTAGGAGGACTTTTTGGTAGTGTTGGGCGAACAGTGTTCGCCACTGTTCGGGTTCTGCAGAACATCACCCTGTTCGGGTGATGTTCGAGTTCGGCCGAACACCTGGTGGTGTTCGGCCAAACTGTTCGGGTTCGCCCGAACTGCTGAATGCCCGGCCGAACAGGGCCCTGTTCGGCCGAATACGGCCCCCCTATGGGGTCGCAGGCATAAGGTGGGAGCATGCGCCGATCGCGGGGGGGGGGGTCGGAAATTCCCCCCACCCCCTCCGCTAGCGCTCCCCCCTCTGCCCGCTTCCCCATACAAAAATTTGACGAAAGTAAAATAGTACCGGTGGTGGTGGCTGGCTGCTGCAGTGGCTGGCTGGCACTATGAAGTGACTGAGGAGGAGGAGGAGGAGTAGGACGCGTTGAGGGAGGCCGGGCAGCGGGCGGTTCAGCGGTAGTACCCTTGTGGTACTTCCGCCCTTTCTCTGACCTCACGTCCTCTGCGTGATGACGCGTACCCTCGTATGCAGAGGACGTGAGGTCAGAGAAAGGGCGGAAGTACCACAAGGGTACTACTGCTGAACCGCCGCTGCCCGGCCTCCCTCAACGCATCCTACTCCTCCTCCTCCTCCTCAGTCACTTCATAGTGCCAGCCAGCCACTGCAGCAGCCAGCCACCACCACCGGTACTATTTTACTTTCGTCAAACTTTTGTATGGGGAAGCGGGCAGAGGGGGGAGCGCTAGCGGAGGGGGTGGGGGGAATTTCCGACCCCCCCCCCGCGATCGGGGCATGCTCCCCCCTTATGCCTGCGACCCCATAGGGCCCCCAAAAGCGGGATGTTCGGGGAGTTCGGGGTTCGGCCCGAACATGCCGAACATCGCGGCCATGTTCACCCGAACATCCAGGTGTTCGCCCAACACTACTTTTTGGTTCCTTTTATCCACCTATACATTCGGAGTGGTTTGGGTCACCCTGAGCTGCTTGGTTACTCTGTTGTACTGGTCCAAGCCCTATCTCATACAGCCTTATCAATCCCTGCCATGTACTGATGAGGACCAAAAGTCCAAAACAGGCTGTCTACATGTGGGTTTGATATGGCTGTGTAAAACTTAAAGCTATAGGCTTGCTATACACCAGCGGCTCTGGATGCTTGCTTGGCTTATCAAGGGCGAAAAGGGATCATTTGCATATTCAGTAGTAGTGCATTGTGGGTAACCACAAATGTTCACTAATAGCTGAATTATTGCAGATTTCCTTCTGTTTTAAAGAGAACCCGAGGTGTGTTTAAAGAATGTTATCTGCATACAGAGGCTGGATCTGCCTATACAGCCCAGCCTCTGTTGCTATCCCAAACCCCACTAAGGTCCCCCTGCACTCTGCAATCCCTCATAAATCACAGCCATGCTGTGAGGCTGTGTTTACATCTGTAGTGTCAGTCTCAGCTGCTCCCCCGCCTCCTGCATAGCTCCGGTCCCTGCCCCTGTCCCTTACCTCCAATCAGCAGGGAGGGAAGGGATGCAGGCGGGGACTGGAGTTCTGCAGGAGGCGGGGAGAGCAGCAGACTGACACTATAGAGATAAACACAGCCAGCTCTGACAAGCTGTTTGTCAGCAGCGTGGCTGTGATTTATGAGGGATTGCAGAGTGCAAGGGGACCTTAGGGGGGTTTGGGATAGCAACAGAGGCTGGGCTGTATAGGCAGATCTAGCCTCTGTATGCAGATAATATTCTTCAAACCCACCTCGGGTTCTCTTTAAGAAGGCAAATACACCAAGCTTTGCTTTTTTTTTTTAGTAGGAGGGCTTTTTGGTCCCTTTTATCCCCCTATACATTCCTAGTAGTTTGAGTCACCCTGAGCTGCTTGGTTACTCTATTTTATTATAGAGGATAATAATAATATGGGAGGACATTAGACTGTGATTATGTTAGGATTAGACTGTGAGCTCCTCTGATAACAGTCATTGACATGACTATGTACTCTGTAAAGTGCTGCAGGAGATGTCAGTGCTATATAAATACATAATAATAATAATAATAATAATAATAATAATAACAACAATAATAATAATGTGGTAGGACATTAGACTATGACTATGGTAGGATTAGATTGTGAGCTCATCTGAGGACAGTCAGTGACATGACTATGTACTCTCATACCTCCCAACTTTTTGAGATGAGAAAGAGGGATGCCTAAGCCACGCCCTACCACACCCATGATCCCACCCCCACCACACCCCTAGTCACTCATACCATAAAGATTTCATAAGAAAAATATGTTGTTTTATAATTCAAACCACACTGGTCCTTTCTATCCTGCTTCATTTTCCTTCATATTAACATTTTAATATTAGTAATATATCAATTTAAAGGATAGGAATAAAGTTTAGAGTTAATCAAATACATTTTTTTTATTAGAGAAATATATATATTTACATAGAAAGAGCGACAAAGTCCTGAAAGAGGGACAAATGAGGAGGAAAGAGGGACAGAGCTCCCAAAGAGGGACTGTCCCTCCGAAAGAGGGACAGCTGGGAGCTATGTGTACTGTGATGTCAGTGGCAGTGCTATATAAATACAATAATAATACCGTAAAGAAATTAAGAAGAAAAACAACCAAATCGTTCCTCCCCTGTGCCGTGGAATATTGTGCAGGTCATTCTCCTATAGGGATACTTATTCGGATTCCGCAGGATTGAAATTTCTGAGTTTCAAATCAGAAAACGGACATCAGAATTCCAGGGAAATTCAATTTACCGCAACTCAGTCATTTTAGCCCAATTACAGAACTCGGAAGCCTTGGACCAATCAGAGAACGAAGATTTTTTTTTTGTGCAAATTTTTTATTTTAAACCAATCACAAGACTTTTGATTTTGATCCAATTCCGGTTACCATTCTTTTCCTTTTCCAATATTTTTCTTTTCATTTTTTTGTATTCTTTCATTTTTTGCATTCTCCAAAAATCGTAACAATGGAAAATGGAAAATCGGAAGAACAGAAAATCAGAAATTCAAAATTTTTGCGGAATCGAAAATGGGCATTTCCGACCATGCCCAATCTCCCATACGTTAGAAATTTGCCTGGTGGATGGTTTCAGCGCCTCTAAGAGCATTTTTCTTCCTCGTCTCCGCACTGATCAATCAGCCCTCCTCCCCCCTGCATGGCATAGCAACAACACATCACTAGCCTGCAAGCAAGCAACACATCTGTTCAGTCTCTGCCTTGCAATGTTGCCTGGGGGATCCTGATCCCTCTTGAGTGACATGTGTACGAAGCTTTAACCACCCTGGCGTTCTATTAAGATCGCCAGGGCAGCTGCGGGAGGTTTTTTTTTTAATAAAAAAAAAAACGATTTCATGCAGCCAACTGAAAGTTGGCTGCATGAAAGCCCACTAGAGGGCGCTCCTAACCCATATTTCGGATCGCCTCCGGCGATCCGCAGTAACAAGGAAGGCGCAATGAGCGGCCTTCCTTGTTTCGTTTTGCTCGTCGCCATGGCGACGAGCGGAGTGACGTCATGGACGTCAGCCGACGTCCTGACGTCAGCCGCCTCCGATCCAGCCCTCAGCGCTGGCCGGAACTGTTTGTTCCGGCTGCGCAGGGCTCGGGCGGCTGGGGGGACCCTCTTTCGCCGCTGCACGCGGCCTCCTGCATAGCTCCGGTCCCTGCCCCTGTCCCTTACCTCCAATCAGCAGGGAGGGAAGGGATGCAGGCGGGGACTGGAGTTCTGCAGGAGGCGGGGAGAGCAGCAGACTGACACTATAGAGATAAACACAGCCAGCTCTGACAAGCTGTTTGTCAGCAGCGTGGCTGCAAGGGGAGCAAGGGGACCTTAGGGGGGTTTGGGATAGCAACAGAGGCTGGGCTGTATAGGCAGATCTAGCCTCTGTATGCAGATAATATTCTTCAAACCCACCTCGGGTTCTCTTTAAGAAGGCAAATACACCAAGCTTTGCTTTTTTTTTTTAGTAGGAGGGCTTTTTGGTCCCTTTTATCCCCCTATACATTCCTAGTAGTTTGAGTCACCCTGAGCTGCTTGGTTACTCTATTTTATTATAGAGGATAATAATAATATGGGAGGACATTAGACTGTGATTATGTTAGGATTAGACTGTGAGCTCCTCTGATAACAGTCATTGACATGACTATGTACTCTGTAAAGTGCTGCAGGAGATGTCAGTGCTATATAAATACATAATAATAATAATAATAATAATAATAATAATAACAACAATAATAATAATGTGGTAGGACATTAGACTATGACTATGGTAGGATTAGATTGTGAGCTCATCTGAGGACAGTCAGTGACATGACTATGTACTCTCATACCTCCCAACTTTTTGAGATGAGAAAGAGGGATGCCTAAGCCACGCCCTACCACACCCATGATCCCACCCCCACCACACCCCTAGTCACTCATACCATAAAGATTTCATAAGAAAAATATGTTGTTTTATAATTCAAACCACACTGGTCCTTTCTATCCTGCTTCATTTTCCTTCATATTAACATTTTAATATTAGTAATATATCAATTTAAAGGATAGGAATAAAGTTTAGAGTTAATCAAATACATTTTTTTTATTAGAGAAATATATATATTTACATAGAAAGAGCGACAAAGTCCTGAAAGAGGGACAAATGAGGAGGAAAGAGGGACAGAGCTCCCAAAGAGGGACTGTCCCTCCGAAAGAGGGACAGCTGGGAGCTATGTGTACTGTGATGTCAGTGGCAGTGCTATATAAATACAATAATAATACCGTAAAGAAATTAAGAAGAAAAACAACCAAATCGTTCCTCCCCTGTGCCGTGGAATATTGTGCAGGTCATTCTCCTATAGGGATACTTATTCGGATTCCGCAGGATTGAAATTTCTGAGTTTCAAATCAGAAAACGGACATCAGAATTCCAGGGAAATTCAATTTACCGCAACTCAGTCATTTTAGCCCAATTACAGAACTCGGAAGCCTTGGACCAATCAGAGAACGAAGATTTTTTTTTTGTGCAAATTTTTTATTTTAAACCAATCACAAGACTTTTGATTTTGATCCAATTCCGGTTACCATTCTTTTCCTTTTCCAATATTTTTCTTTTCATTTTTTTGTATTCTTTCATTTTTTGCATTCTCCAAAAATCGTAACAATGGAAAATGGAAAATCGGAAGAACAGAAAATCAGAAATTCAAAATTTTTGCGGAATCGAAAATGGGCATTTCCGACCATGCCCAATCTCCCATACGTTAGAAATTTGCCTGGTGGATGGTTTCAGCGCCTCTAAGAGCATTTTTCTTCCTCGTCTCCGCACTGATCAATCAGCCCTCCTCCCCCCTGCATGGCATAGCAACAACACATCACTAGCCTGCAAGCAAGCAACACATCTGTTCAGTCTCTGCCTTGCAATGTTGCCTGGGGGATCCTGATCCCTCTTGAGTGACATGTGTACGAAGCTTTAACCACCCTGGCGTTCTATTAAGATCGCCAGGGCAGCTGCGGGAGGTTTTTTTTTTAATAAAAAAAAAAACGATTTCATGCAGCCAACTGAAAGTTGGCTGCATGAAAGCCCACTAGAGGGCGCTCCTAACCCATATTTCGGATCGCCTCCGGCGATCCGCAGTAACAAGGAAGGCGCAATGAGCGGCCTTCCTTGTTTCGTTTTGCTCGTCGCCATGGCGACGAGCGGAGTGACGTCATGGACGTCAGCCGACGTCCTGACGTCAGCCGCCTCCGATCCAGCCCTCAGCGCTGGCCGGAACTGTTTGTTCCGGCTGCGCAGGGCTCGGGCGGCTGGGGGGACCCTCTTTCGCCGCTGCACGCGGCGGATCGCCGCCCTGCGGCGGCGATCAGGCAGCACACGCGGCTGGCAAAGTGCCAGCTGCGTGTGCTGCTTTTTACAGCGAGCAAATCGGCCCAGCAGGGCCTGAGCGGCAGCCACCGGCGGTAATGGACGAGCTGAGCTCGTCCATACCGCTAAGGTGTTAAAGGATACCCGAAGTGACATGTGACATGATGAGATAGACATGTGTATGTACAGTACCTAGCACACAAATACCTAGGCTGTGTGCCTTTTTTTTCTTTCTCTGCCTGAAAGAGTTAAATATCAGGTATGTAAGTGGCTGACTCAGTCCTGACTCAGACAGGAAGTGACTACAGCGTGACCCTCACTGATAAGAAATTCCAACAATAAAACACTTTCCTAGCAGAAAATGGCTTCTGAGAGCAAGAAAGAGATAAAAAGGGTAATTTCTTATCAGTGAGGGTCACACTGTAGTCACTTCCTGTCTGAGTCGAGACTGAGTCAGCCACTTACATACCTGATATTTAACTCTTTCGGGCAGAGACTGAACAGATGTGTTGCTTGCTTGCAGGCTAGTGATGTGTTCTGTTGATATGCCATGCAGGGGGGAGGAGGGCCGATTGATCAGTGCACACAGCATAGTTATTTGTGTGTTTGGCACTGTACATACACATGTCTATCTCATCATGTCACAGGTCACCTCGGGTATCCTTTAAGTGGACCTGAACTCTTGCACAGGACAGCAGAAAAAACAGAGAGAAATGCACCCTGTAGAGAGAATAGCCTGTCTAAATCCCCCTCATCTTCAAGTAATTGCATGTGTAATTTGATCTCTCAGCTGTGTCAGCACAGAAATTCGGCTGTCCTCAGCAGACACAGCTAACTTGTTAACACAGGATGTTAACCCTATGGGCTTGATTCACAAAAGGGTGCTGTTAGCACGGCCGTTTTCGCGCGAAAACGGCCGTGCTAACAGTTAGCACTCTTTTGTGAATCAAGCCCTATGTCTGCTTCCATGAAAGCAGGAAGTAGACACGCTGTAGATTTATTGCAGGAGTTCTATATGCTGTAACAAAGTAATATTTTTTCTTTACATGTTATTATGCTGTTGCTTATATAGGAAGTTCTGAGTTTAGGTACGCATGAGCCAATATTTAGGCCCCGTCTACATTTACCAGAATTTGTGAGCATTGTATGTTAATGCGATTTCGCTTTAATCACACATGGAATGTATTTTGATGACGTTGCATTTGACCTGCGGTTTCTTTTTTTTTGGTGCATTTTTAAATTGCGCGGCAGTATTGCTACACACCTTCAATTTTGATTGGCCAATGACTGGCCAGCTTTACCACTTTTATGTTACATTAAATGAGTCATCAGGCAAAGCCCCCCCCCCCACTCTACTTACCCGGGGCTTTCTCCAGCCCCTTCCCGCCAACACGCTGCAGCTCCACGCTTGGTCGCCGGTCCGTGGTCCCCGCCGGTGCAGACGGCGACCTCAAGGTCATCTCTGCTGTGCCTTTATGAGTGCCGCTGTCAATCAAGCCGGTAGCTGCGAGCGGAGATGCTGCGAGGGACATGTCGGCTGCAAGGGGCTGGAGGAAGCCCGGGGTAAGTACAGCAGGGGGAGGGGTTTTTGCCTGATGACTCCTTTAAGCGTTTTGAATACTATGAACAGATTGTGTAGGTAAACTCTCATACTACATGGAAGTTGTAAAATGGGTCAATCAAAATTGGATGTGTGTACCAGGCTGTCAGAGCCGGGACAAGGTCCTCCAGCACTCAAGGCTGAGACACCAAAGTGCGCCCCTCCATCCCTCCCACCCCAGCCGTCACACACTGATTGCTATTAGACTAAGAGGTGCCCCAGGGCCCCCAACACCTTCATCTCTAGTTATCTGGCTTGCAGCCACTGCCATGTATCCCCTTTTCTTTTTTTTTTCTCTCTTCTTCAAACATAATAGGGGAATGATAGCTGAGTGAATTGTGCACCCCCTCCTACACTGCGCCCTGGGGCTGGAGCCTCACTTGCCTCTGCCTCGGCCCTGCAGGCTGTACACCTCTCCACGGCTTGGGATCTATTGCTGACATCAGTCACTGCTGTGTTTGCTTGCATACTACACCACTGCCCCCCCCCCTGACCAGAAGATGGAACTGCAGCAAGGCTAGCAGATGGTTTCTCCTCTCATTTCAGTAGCTGTTGCACAATACGGTGTGTGTTTTTCTACAAATGTGTTTAATGAATAATGAATTCATAACTTTATTTCCATCTTTTACATTGGAATATTTTTGATTTTCAAATGAATTGTTAGTGGTATGCATTAGTACTGGTGTAGTGGGGCACGGCTATGGGTCAGTGGCGTAGCTGGACATTATGTATGTGGAGCCATCATATCTAGGCACTCTTGAGCAATAATATCTGCCCCTACCTTATGGATATGAGTTGATTGGCCAATTTACATTCTCATGCAGTGCACACTGATGATCCATGAACACTAAGACAAATTAGAGGGTGGAGCAACAAAGCAAAGTTAATAGTAAACACACCAAGTACCATCTGGGCCCCCCTCTTCTCCAGGGCCCCATAGCAGTTGCTATGGCTGCTATGGCTATTGCTATTCCCCTGCTATGGGTGTTGCAGGGTTGTGAGTATCAGTGTAGCAGGGGCATAACTATGGGTGTAACAGGGGCGTGATTAGAGGTGTGGTGGGGCGTGGCCATGAGTGCAGCGGGGGCATGACTATGGGTGTAGCAAGGGTGTGATTAGAGGTGTGGTGGGGCGTGGCCATGAGTGTAGCTGGGGCATTACTATGGGTGTAGCAGGGGCATGAGTAGAGGTGTGGTGCGGCGTGCACATGGGTGTAACAGGGGTGTGAGCACCGGTGTAGTTGGGGTGCGGCTATGGCTGTAGCAGGTGCGTGAGTACTGTTGTAGCGGTGGCATGGCTATGGGTGTAGCGTTGCAAAGGAAAAATGTTTTTCAAACTCAAAAAAACGTCAGTTTAACCACTCCGGCCTTCAGTCGTTTTTCACCTTATGCATCCGAGCAATTTTCACCTTTCATTCATTCGCCAATAACTTCATCACTACTTATTACAATGAATTGATCTATATCTTGTTTACTTCTGCCACCAATTAGGCTTTCTTTGGGTGGTACATTTTGCTAAAAATATTTTTTTTCTAAATGCATTTTAAACGGGAATATTAAGAAAAGATGGGAAAACAATCATTATTTCTCAGTTTTCGGTCATTATAGCTTTAAAATAATACATGCTACCATAATTAAAACCTATGTATTTTATTTGCCCATTTGTCCCAGTTATTACACCAATTAATTACGTCCCTATCACAATGTATGGCGCAAATATTTTATTTGGAATTAAAGGTGCATTTTTTCAGTCCATCACTATTTACAAGCTTATAATTTAAAAAATGTTCGTAATATACCCTCTTCACATGCATATTAAAAAAGTTCAGACCCTTAGGTAACTATTTATGTTTTTTTTGTTTTTGTTTTTTAATTGTAATTTTTTTTTTCATTAAAAATTTTATTTGGGTAATTTTTAGTGTGGGAGGTAAAGAGTTAATTTTAAATGTAATAATGTGTGTTTATTTCATTAAAAAATGTATGTTGATGTAGTTTTACTAGTTGGCCACAAGATGGTCACAGTCACATTCTTTTTTTTAGTCCTGGAAGCGAGCACTCTTGCTTCCAGGAAGTATAAGGAGGATGGGAAACTTTTTTTCTTCAGAAGGATCGTGGCTTCTCAAAGAAGAACTACGTTCCCATGCATTGATCTCCGGGCTAACGGGGGCGGCACAGGAGCACGTGGGCAAGATCGTGCATGGGAGCGCGCAGCGCCCAGCAGCACAGCAGCAGCCTTTTGGACGTGACTGTCACATCGAAAAGGCTAAAATGGTTGAAAACCATTGTTAAAATGCATTTTATTCTTGTAACAGAAAAAAATGATTACTTTGCATTCTCAAAATCGATTATCTGCAAAACTACAGTCGTTTTTTTTAAAACAAAAATATTTTTTGACTTGTTTCAACATCATGTATAGGGGCTTTGCTATTAACAGCTAAAGTTGTTTGCGAAATTACACGAAAATAATGTGAAATGACGGTTCCTGAGTACATTTACATACAAAATAAATTTGTAAAGATTTTTCCCGAAAATTCCACAAATTTTGCATTAGGATTTTGCACCGAAAATGTATGATGCAAAATGACGACTAAGCAAAATTTGTGCTCATCACTGGCCAGAAGTCTGGAAGAGGCTGTCTGCATGTTGGGTTGATGTGGTAGTCCAGGGGCGTAACAATAGACCCTGCAAGGGATGTAGCTGCAGGGGGGCCCAGAAGCTGCAGGGGGCCTCGTGGGGGGGAGGAGTTTCTTTTCCCTGTTCTTAGAGACTGAGAACTAAGGGTATGGAGAAAAAAAAATTCTGTTCTCTACACAATTTTTCTAATGACTGCATCTGCTCAGCCACTAATAATGAATCATACAAAGTTTTACAGGCACAGATCTGTAGACAGTCCCTATTCAGTGTTCAGCAGGGTCAATGGGGGCCCCCATCCAAAGTTTTGCAGGGAGGGCCCAATGGGTTCTAGTTACACCACTGTGTGGCACTGTAAAATTTAAAGCTACAGGCTCACTATACACCAGCGGTTCTGGATATAAGCCTGGCTTCAGGGGCATAAAGAGATGTAGAAATCTGAGACCAGGTATGGAGCAGCTTAAGAGAGGTGCAGCCCGGCTGGGCGCGCTCAGTACATGTCATTTGCATATTCAGGAGTGATGCCTCATGGGAAACCACAATTGCTCACTTACAGCTAAATTATCGCAAATACCTTCTGTTTTAAGAAGTCAAATCACAGTAAGCATTGCTTTTTAGTAGGAGGGCTTTTCAGTCTCTTTTAGTTCCCTATACTTACCTTGTGGTTCTGGGTCACCTCGAGCTGCTTGGGTATTCTTTTATAAACACAGTGATCTGATTATGAACACTGGAGAAGGAAACAGTGGACATCGATTTTCTGACCGCAGCAATTCCTTTTATAAATAGAGCCCTGTGAGAACGTGATGGCTATAAATAAAGGCTTTACTCTCCCTTCCACAGAGCCGCAGTCACGCTTCACTATAAATAGAGCGCAGAGGAGAAGAGGGAGGAGCCTGGGGCACGTGCTCAGGCAAGATACATGTAATCCTGTTGGACGATGTCCAGGTGTCTGTATGGCAACAGGGTTTGGGAATCTGTTGTCCATAGGGCAGTGGCCTGACAATGGGTTAAAACAGACTTGTTAAGCTGTCCATAACAAATAGTTTGCCGCCCGATATTGATTCCTTTCTAAAAGGAATTGATTCCTAATTTCCTACAACCCCCTGCACATCAATTTTCAACAGATTCCAGCAGGGAGTTTATTGAAAATTGTTCCAGCTGCAGCATTGCACTATTCCATACAGTACTACCAGTCCCAGATTTATATCACAGGAGCCTATAGGCACAGATGTCTTGGCACCCTCGACTTTTCCCTCCATGAACCTACAAACACCTGCTGAACCCCACCGCAAGTGTGCTGGCTGGCCTAGCTGTCACTTCTCCCTTACTACCCTAGCCCGGTGTAGGTAGCTACAGGTGCCCCTTAGCATTAGTTAGCCAGAGGTACTCTCCGTATTAAAGGAAACATCCAAGCTGTAAAAAACAAACAAACTCCACTTACCTGGGGCTTCCTCCAGCCCCTGCCAGTCGATCTGTGCCCTCGCCGCAGCTCCTCTCACTCCCGGTGTCCTGCGCTGAAGAAGACAACCTCGCGAGGTCGGCTTCTGGGTCGGCTTCATGTGCACTCCACGGCGGGTGGTCACGTGGTGTATGCAACGTCATCAGGTCTCTACTGCGCAGGCGCAGAACTACTGCACCTGGGCAGTAGAGACCCGATGACGTCATGTACACCACATGACCAGCGCCGTGGAGCGCACATGAAGCCGACCCGGAAGCCGACCTGGCGAGATTGTCTTCTTCAGCGCAGGACACTGGGAGTGAGAGAAGCTGCGGCGAGGGCACAGATCGACTGGCAGGGGCTGGAGGAAGCCCCAGGTAAGTGGAGTTTTTTTTTTTTTTACAGCTTGGACCTTCCCTTTAAGTAGCTAGTGGTGCCCCTTAGTATTAGGTAGCTAGAGGAACCTCAGTAATAAGTAGCTAGAGGTGCTCCCAAGTATTAAGTAGCTAGAGGGACCTCAGTATTAAGTAGCTGGAGGTGCCCCTGACTGATGGGTGATCTCGTCAGAGGAATGCAGAGAGCTGGGTGAGTAACCTCTCATTTACACTCTCATCAGGACTCTGCACAGGGAAGGAGGGAGGGAGGCACTAGGGGAGGGGAGTGAGCCGTTCTTTCCATTATCAGGTGCCTGTAGGCACGTGCCTACAGTGCCTTATGGTAAACCCCAATGGTTTCCCTTGTCTAATGCCCCTGGCCTTCACCCAATGGTTTCCCTGGTAGTCTAGAGTCCCCTTACTGAACCCCAATGGCTTCCCTGGTATCCTAGAGCCTTATTTCCCACGTAACCAATGGCTTTTCTGCTAGTCTAGAGTTCCCCTCCTCAACCGCAATGGCTTCCCTGGTAGTCTAGTGTCTCCTTCCACCAAACCCAATGGCTTCCCTTGTAGTCTAGTGTCCCCCTCCTCAACCCCAATGGCTCCCCTGGTAGTCTAGTGTTTCCTTCACCAACCCCAATGGCTCCCCTGGTAGTCTAGTGTTTCCTTCATCAAACCCAATGGCTCCCCTGGTAGTCTAGTGTTTCCTTCCCCAACCCCAATGGCTTCACTGGTAGTCTAGTATCTCCTTCCACCAAACCCAATGACTTCCCTTTGTAGTCTAGTGTCCCCCTCCTCAACCCCAATGGCTTCCCTGGTAGTCTAGTGTTTCCTTCATCAAACCCAATGGCTCCCCTGGTAGTCTAGTGTTTCCTTCACCAACCCCAATGGCTCCCCTGGTAGTCTAGTGTTTCCTTCATCAAACCCAATGGCTCCCCTGGTAGTCTAGTGTTTCCTTCCCCAACCCCAATGGCTTCACTGGTAGTCTAGTATCTCCTTCCACCAAACCCAATGACTTCCCTTTGTAGTCTAGTGTCCCCCTCCTCAACCCCAATGGCTCCCCTGGTAGTCTAGTGTTTCCTTCATCAAACCCAATGGCTCCCCTGGTAGTCTAGTGTTTCCTTCCCCAACCCCAATGGCTTCACTGGTAGTCTAGTATCTCCTTCCACCAAACCCAATGACTTCCCTTTGTAGTCTAGTGTCCCCCTCCTCAACCCCAATGGCTTCCCTGGTAGTCTAGTGTCCCCCTACTCAACCCCAATGGCTCCCCTGGTAGTCTAGTATCTCCTTCCCCAACCCCAATGGCTTCCCTGGTAGTCTAGTGTTTCCTTCCCCAACCCCAATGACTTCCCTTGTAGTCTAGTGTCCCCCTCCTTAACCCCCAATGGCTCCCCTGGTAGTCTAGTATCTCCTTCCCCAACCCCAATGGCTTCCCTGGTAGTCTAGTGTCTCCTTCTCCCAAACCCCAATGGCTTCCTTGGTCATCTAGTGCCCGTTCCCCCAATGGCTTCCCTGGTATCCCAATGACCCCCCAAAAATACAAGGTCTTTTTCAAAAATTCCTTTTTTTTTACTTGCACCCACTATTCTCCTTAACATGTAGTAATTTTGCTAGCAATAGCATTTATAGGGGCTTTGCTATTAACTGGGAAAGTTAGCACAAAATTACGCTAAAATGATGCGACATTACGCAACATTATGAGTGATTAAAATTACAGCCAAAATGAATTACGATTTTTTTTCCCAAACTTTCACGTTACACTTTTGCATTACGATTGAGAATTTTGATGCAAAATTATGTCTACACGAAATTTGTGCTCATCACTATTTTTTTTTTTTACAGTAGCCTGTGATGTTATTGAGAAATCACATACATTGAGCAGAAAGGTTGTGTAGATTGTAGCTTTTCTTGAACACTATGGAGAATCGCCTCCTGAAAATGGCATACAAAGCATTTCATGTGTTTTCACTTGCGTTTCCACAGTGCTGCAAAACGCTGTGAACTCCACAAGTGTGGTTCACTCCCCAGCATCTCAAACCACAGCTGTTCACGGGACGCGAGTTCAGGGGGGGGGGGGGGGGCTTTGGAGGAATTGCAGTGCTCAGTTCTGCTGGTGTAAGATTTTCACCGAGGCCCCCAGCTCTACCACTACGTCACCCGGTGAATGACGTCACCTGTGCCTCGTGTATTTGTATCTCAGCTTCTTTCTAAGGCTTTAGAAGGAAAAGGGGTTGTTTTCTGCTCCATTTGTTCAGCGCTGGAATGTGAGAGCCCCTCGTCCCGCTCACCACCCATCTGTGCACTTGTACAGCCATCCTGTCACTCAATGTAACAGACATGCAATTCATACAACCTTTACAGCAGACACTCCCCACACTGCTCCCCTCTCCTTCCTTCCATCGCCCAGATAAAGCTATCGCAGTGCCAGTACAGATGAGTCTGGATTTATACTTATTCATCCCCAACTTTCTTGGCAGGGGCGTAGCAATAGGGGGTGCAGAGGTAGCGACCGCATCGGGGCCCACCCTCAACTACAGTATTAGCTCTCTATTGGTCCTGTGCTCATAATAATCACTTCTATAAATACTTTGAATAGTAGTAATCATTAACAAACGGTTCCCCATCCCCTTCTTGCACCTCTGACTCTGTAGTTGCCATTGGCAGATTTTGGTGCGCCGTATCAATTGTTATGTATAGAGTGCTTAGGGGCCCCATTGTAAAACTTGCATCGGGGCCCACAGCTCTTTAGCTACGCCACTGTTTCTTGGGTTGTCCATCTATATACAGCAATGAGCTCTGGTGCGCAGCAGCCCCCTCCCTTTTCACATGCAACTCCATCTTCCATGTACATGCCAGAAAAACAGACTGGCAACCCTGCAGTCCCTACTGAAATCTGCCGCCTGTCTCATCCACCTCTCGTCCTGCTCCTCTGATGTTGCTCCTCTCTGCCAATCACAACTGACCTCTGCAGCCCACCTCATCCACCTCTCCTCCCGCTTTTCTGATGCTGCTCTTCTCTGCCAATCACAACTGACCTCTGCTGCCCTCCTCATCGACCTCTCCTCCCGCTCCTCTGATGCTGCTCCTCTCTGCCACTCCCTACCAGGTACTCCCTCTCTGCCACTCCCTACCTCTCTGCCACTCCCTCTCTGCCAGGTAACTCTGCAGCCCACCTCATCCACCTCTCCTCCCGCTCCTCTGATGCTGCTCCTCTCTGACAATTACAACTGACCTCTGATTCCCTCCTCATCCACCTCTCCTCCCGCTCCTCTGATGCTGCTCCTCTCTGCCACTCCCTACTTACCTCTGCTGCCCACCTCATCCACCTCTCCTCCCATTCCTCTGATGCTGCTCCTCTCTGCCATTCACAACTGACCTCTGCTTCCCTCCTCATCCACCTCTCCTCCCGCTCCTCTGATGCTGCTCCTCTCTGCCAATCACAACTGACCTCTGCTGCCCTCCTCATCCACCTCTCCTCCCGCTCCTCTAATGCTGCTCCTCTCTGCCAATCCCTACTGAACTCTGCTCCCCGTCTCATCCACCTTTCCTCCTGCTCCTCTGATGCACCCCCTCTCTGCCAGTCTTTACTAAACTCTGCTGCCAGTCTCATTCACCTCTCCTCCCGCTCCTGATGCTTCTCCTCTCTGCTATTCCCAACTAAACTCTGCTCCCCACCTCTTCCACCTTCTCTCCTGCTCCTCTGATACCCCCCCCCCCCCTTCCTCTGCCAGTCTTTCCTGACCTCTGCTGCCCTACTCATCCACCTCTCCTCCCTCTCCTCTGATGCTGCTCCTCTCTACCAATCCCTACTGATCTCTGTTGCCCACTCATCAACCTCTCCTCCTGCTCCTTTGATGCGCTCCTACTTGCCAATAAAAAAAAAAATATTTTCAAAAAGACCTAGTTTTTGTTTTGTTTTTAGAAAATATATTTGAAAAAAAGTTAAGATTTTTTTTTAAACTCCAGTTCACTTCTGTATACAAATTTTATAAATGTTAACTAAATGGACAGCGTGGGGTTCCCCCTTCCAAGCTTCTTTAACCCCTTTTCACCCATGCAGGCTGGTATAGCCGTAGTTCGTAGCCCATACAGTTTAGGGCTCCGCACCCTGAGCTATAGCAGCAGTGGTGTAGGTGATTGAACCCTGATGAAGGGGGTCAGCCCGAAACATGTCATGTATTGCTGAGAATTGATAAACGCAAGTTTAAAGCAAATGGAGAGCCTCCTTTGTATTGACTGAATACCATTTATGCGTGAAGTGGTGACCCACAGAGGGATTGTGCACCGGCGGTCAGGCTTAAAGCAAACCTGTAATGAGAAAAACCTCCCCTGGGGGGTACTCACCTGGGGTGGGGGAAGCCTCCGGATCCTATTAAGGCTTCCCACGTCCTCCTCGGTCCCACGGCGGTGGCGATACAGCTCCCCGAACAGCAGGGATGTAAATATTTACCTTCCTGGCTCCAGCGCAGTATCGGCTTCGGCTTTCCACCTCGGAAGTAGGCGGAAATAGCCGATCTCCGTCGGCTCACTGTACTGCGCAGGTGCAAGTCTCCTTCACCTGCGCAGTAGAGCGGACCCAACTGAGATCAGCTATTTTCGCCCATCTCCGTGTGGAGAGCCGCAACAGCGACCCCCGCTGGAGCCAGGAAAGGGAAATAAATCAGCGCTTATGAGGCTTGTCGAGGGAGGATTGCGGGACACTTCGGGGGGAGCCAGCGCTGGATTTCCTGCAGCTACAGGGATGGGGGGAGCCTCACTGGGGCCCTGAGGCTTCCCCCTCCCGAGGTGAGTACCCCCAGGGGACCTTTTTTTTGTTACAGGTTCTCGTCAACTATACAGGGGCTCGCTGCAATTGTTTGCTTGTGATTTTATAAGATGACAAGGTAAGGTAACTTGGTGGCCAATCGATTATCCAATTTGATTATTATTATTATAAGTATTATTATTATTTGATGAAAATTAGTGCCGCCAAGTGCATGCCCGGCCGACGATGTGACTAATTTCGTCCCGAAAATAAGTAGCATTAATCAGTCGGACGTGCTGCAAGATGTGGGGCAGATTTGCCCCGAAGGGGTGCGCAGCGGTAACGGTAAGGGATATCTGGACGAGTGATGAACTCCATGAAACCCTCGATGCTGTCCCCCCTAATGTTAATGTGTCCCCCCAGTGCCCAGTGCACTGTATACATTACCTATCTGCAGCTGCTGCTTGCTCCGGCCTCCCTCCACCATGGGGTTGTCTAGTAAAGGCATATGTGTGACATGGGAGAGATAATGAATAGAGTGCGCTGGGCACCAGGGGGCACATTAAACATTGGGGGGGACAGCGTTGGGTCGGCAAGGCGGCAGATGGGGCGCTGCAAGACCGATTCCGGAATGATTTCAGCATGAAATTGATCAGGAATCAGCCTGGTGTGTATGGGCAGCCGACAGACCTCTTTCTAAACAGATTCGATTAGAGAGGTTTTTTTCCGAAATTGCCCATCATCCCTAGTTGTATGGCTACCTGTATTCAGTGGCGGCTCCAGCTTTAGATTTTTGGGGGGGCTCAAAGGGGGCACGAGGGCTGGATTAATGCTACTTACGAAAAATTGGGCGTGGTCATGATGTCATGTGGGCGGGGCTAACTGTAATGTAGTTGTACCAGCTAACGTAGTTACATGGAAAAAAAAATGAAGTAAACGCACATAATGACAGACAGCGTTTCCCCATTAAATGCACATAAGAGACAGCTTTTCACCAGTTAATTCACATAATGATAGACTGCGTTTCCGCAGTAAATGCACATAAGGGACAGCTTTTCACCAGTTAATGCACATAATGATAGACTGCGTTTCCCCAGTAAATGCACATAAGGGACAGCTTTTCACCAGTTAATGCACATAATGACAGACAGCATTTCCCCAGTAAATGCACATAAGAGACAGCTTTTCACCAGTTAATGCACATAATGACAGACAGCCTTTCACCAGTTAATGCCCATAAGAGACAGCTTTTCACCAGTAAATGCACATAAGAGACAGCTTTACACCAGCTAACGCACGTAATGACAGACAGCTTTTCACCAGTAAATGCACGTAATAACAGACAGCGTTTCCCCATTAAATGCACATAAGAGAGCTTTTCACCAGTAAATGCACGTAATGACAGACAGCGTTTCTGCAGTAAATGCACATAAAGAGACAGCTTTTCGCCAGTTAATGTACGTAATGACAGACAGAGTTTCCCCATTAAATGCACATAAGAGACAGCTTTTCACCAGTTAATGCACATAATGACAGACAGCGTTTCCCTAGTAAATGCATGTAATGAGAGACAGCGTTTCACCAGTTAATGCACATAATGACAGACAGCCAGTGTCCCCAGTATATGTAGTCAGGCTAGTGATGGTGGGCTGGGGGCCCCAGGGCAGCTCAGGCCTGGCGGGAAGGCCTCAGGCCTGGCTGGTGGGATGGGGGGCCCAGGGCAGCTCAGGCCTGGCTGGTGGTGGTGGGATTGGGGTCCCAGGGCAGCTCAGGCCTGGTGGGAAGGCCTCAGGCCTGGCTGGTGGTGGTGGGATGGGGGGCCCAGGGCACCTCAGGCCTGGCTGGTGGTGGTGGGATGGGGGGCCCAGGGCAGCTCAGGCCTGGCGGGAAGGCCTCAGGCCTGGCTGGTGGTGGTGGGATGGGGGGCCCAGGGCACCTCAGGCCTGGCTGGTGGTGGTGGGATGGGGGGCCCAGGGCAGCTCAGGCCTGGTGGGAAGGCCTTCAGGCCTGGTTGGTGGTGGTGGGATGGGGGGCCCAGGGCACCTCAGGCCTGGCTGGTGGTGGTGGGATGGGGGTACCAGGGCAGCTCAGGCCTGGTGGGAAGGCCTCAGGCCTGG
The DNA here is from genome assembly GCF_040937935.1 of Hyperolius riggenbachi. Lineage (NCBI taxonomy): Eukaryota > Metazoa > Chordata > Amphibia > Anura > Hyperoliidae > Hyperolius > Hyperolius riggenbachi. The sequence goes on along the minus strand of NC_090649.1, from coordinate 49,055,705 downwards.
CTGGTGGTGGTGGGATGGGGGGCCCAGGGCACCTCAGGCCTGGCTGGTGGTGGTGGGATGGGGGGCCCAAGGGCAGCTCAGGCCTGGCTGGTGGACTGGGGCCCCAGAGTCAGGCCTGGGGCCTGGGGGTTGTTGGTGGTGGTGCTGCTGGTGCTAGGCTCAGGAGGCCTGGGGGGGCTGCGGCAGAAAGAGACAATTTGGCAGTTGACTGGGACTCTGGGAGAGGAGCCACCGCCCACCGCACCCACCTGGAGTTGTCGCGGAGTTCCGAGTCCTCCTGCTCCTGCTGGCTGCTGCCTGGCTAGCCTGGCTGTGTCAGTGTGTCAGCCAGGTGAGGTCCAGAGGGTCCAGAGAGTCCAGCCCCGCTGCCGCTGTCCTGTCCGTGTGTCGGTGGCGTGTCTGTGTCAGTGTGACACACAGTGACAGGCAGCGTGACTAGCCCGGCCACCCCGCAGAGAGAGTCTGTCTGTGACGCAGACACTTTTATAACGCGGCGCCGCTATACTACGCGGCGCCGGCGAGTTGCCACCCACCACGACGTTACCCCTGGGGTGGGCCGCGCTCTGCATGACTCACTCAGCTGAGCCTGCGCCCGGCCCGGCCCAGGACAGATGTCGGCCGGCCGGCCAGCCAGGGTGGGTGGGTCCGTGGGATCGCTGCTGGGGTGGGTGCCAGCCCAAGCTCTTGCCCAGTCGCCCTCCTCCCAGACTTCAGGCAGCCCTCGCTCACTGCAGTGCAGCTGAGCCAGGTCGGGTCGGACACAGCCGGTGGCGGCGGGGGGGCTTTGAGGGGGGCTAATGAGCTGCCAGCTGGGGCTTAAGCCTGGGTAAGCCCCAGCGTGGCGCCGCCACTGCCTGTATTCCATATCTGATCTGCACCATTATATCTGACAGGGGCGTAGCAATAGGGGGTGCAGAGGTAGCGACTGCATCGGGGCCCTTCTCCAAGCACAATATTAGCTCTCTATTGGCCCTGTGCTGGTAATAATCACTTCTATAGATTCTTTAAATAGTAGTAATTATTAACAAACTCCTCCCCATCCCCTTCCTGCACCTCTGACGCTATTGTTGTCCTTTGCAGGTTTTGGTGCGTCGTATCAATTGTTATGTATAGAGTGCTTGGGGGCCCCATGTAAAACTTGCACCGGGGCCCACAGCTCCTTAGCTACACCACCGATATCTGATAATCACAAATTAAAATGTTTTAAAGAGAAACAAACACCCCAGATCAGAGCACTTGGGGGGACTGCTGCAGGCAGATCAGAGCACTTGGGGGGACTGCTGCTGCCAGATCAGAGTTCTTGGGGGGACTGCTGCGGGCAGATCAGGACACTTGGAGGGACTGCTGCTGCCAGATCAGAGTTCTTGGAGGGACTGCTGCGGGCAGATCAGAGCACTTGGGGGGACTGCTGTGGGCAGATCAGAGCACTTGGGGGGACTGCTGCAGACAGATCAGAGCACTTGGGGGACTGCTGCGGGCAGATCAGAGCACTTGGAGGGACTGCTGCGGGCAGATCAGAGCACTTGGGGAGATTGCTGCAGGCAGATCAGAGCACTTGGGGGGACTGCTGCGGGCAGATCAGAGCACTTGGGGGGACTGCTGTGGGCAGATCGGAGCACTTGGGGGGACTGCTGCAGACAGATCAGAGCACTTGGGGGACTGCTGCGGGCAGATCAGAGCACTTGGGGGGACTGCTGCAGGCAGATCAGGGCACTTGGGGGACTGCTGCGGGCAGATCAGAGCACTTGGGGAGATTGCTGCAGGCAGATCAGAGCACTTGGGGAGATTGCTGCAGGCAGATCAGAGCACTTGGGGGCGGGGCCGTTAAAAATGGCGCCGGCCAAATAATGGCGCCAGATAGTTAACGATAACGTGTTTAAAACGAAAAATATCGTTTTGTTTTTTTTTTTTTTGAAAATATCGTTTTAATTTTTTTTTTTCGTTTTACAAAATTTTGTTTTTCGTTTTATGCTTTATCTTTTCGTCTTTTTGAACGGTATTCTTAGTTTATAGTTTATATTTACCTTTACATTTAAATAAGGTTAAATATCGTTTTCCAATTCAATTACTTTCACTTTCTGTAACGGAACGTGTTGAATCATCCGTAGTCAACTTCTGTTGACTGCAACACGATTGAGAATCATGATGCCTTTGGTGGCTTGGTTTGTATGAAAATATTCGAACTGTAGATGGCGCTGTGTAGCATCCTTTTATGACGCACAAGGATATGTAAGTAATGTTCTGTGTTTTTGAGAAGTGCAGTTGTAGCACACTGGTAAAGTGCTGGACTGTGATGTGAATTTTACAAGTTCGAATCCTCTGAACGTCATAATTTATTTTACCTTAATAGAAACATATACTGCCCTAATTAATTTTACCCTAATAGATATAGATACAGCTTCTATTTTTACAGCAATTAACGATTTCTTATGCAATTATAGATTATTTATAAACTAGTGTTTGTGTTATAATATCACAGCTGCATAACGCATACAATTTTCAATAGGAAGTGGGACGCAGGAAGATGAGAGAAAAGAAATTTCTGGCTGCAAACTTATGAAAAATAGATGTACTGATTCTTTTTAACTAACCACTACAGTTATTTTTCTTTATTTGTTTTTATTCTGTCATCCCACTCCGTTTTCCACGTACATTGTTATATTCGTTATGCAGCTGGGATATAAAAAAAAATAAAAAATGAATTCTCTTTTAAAATTATTTTTATTACAGTTTCCTTTTTTTAATGTATACATAGCTGCGCATCTATAAATAAAAATGTAATCCTAATAAAACAAGAGCATTGACTGGAATCGAACCGGCAACTAAACCTGTTTCAAAATTTTCACCAAAGTACAATGCTTTACCCCTGTACTAAATCTCCACCACATTAACTATCTATATTTCCAACAATATATTATTATCTTCCAAACTCCAATACCCCTGGGTTAAATCAGTACCACACTAAATATCTAATTGTCTATTAATATTAATTTATGTCCCTATCACAGTGTATGTGAACAATAATTTATTATTAATTAAAAGTGCATTTAATTCTCATAAACCAATTTGTGTATCCACTCGCGTACTGCGCCGCAAAAGTGTCAGCCCCAGGAGCATGTTTTGGCAAGTAGCTTAGGGTCCTGGCACACTGTTTATCCGTTGATTGTGCCCTGTGATGCGTGTGCATCCGCCGGCAATATTTTCCGCTTATCCGCGATGTCAACCGGCTGGCTGTTTGAAAGCGCGCTGTTTGTAAGCGCCGGCGGTTTGTTTACCCTTGTATTTCTGCATGTAATGCGTATAATACGCCTTCTAATGTATAATACGTGTAACATACAGTCTGCCGCCTGCCCTGGTGGTCCCAGTGATCGATTGACCACCTGGGCAGTCTTCAGTCACCCTAGTCTGCACCAAACAAACGGATCCTGCCACCCCCTTCCCTCAGATCGCCCAAAGCACCCCTCAGCTGGCCCCCTCCTCCCCGCCCACCCCTTCAGACCCCTTTTTTTCACCAAATCACTCCATAATCACCCATTAATCTCTCCCTGTGACTATCTGTTAAAGCTATTGTTTACATTAGTCCCTTAACGGTCCCCTGGTGGCTCCTGATCACCCCCCACACCCTCCGATTTTTTACATTCCCCCCCCCCCCCCCCTTTGTACTGTATACATCTATCCTTCAATATAATCACCAGTCAATCACCCGTCAATCATCCATCAATCTACCCCTGTCACCACCTGTAAGTGGTACCCATCAGAGCAGACTCTAAACTTCCCCTTGGGCTCACCCAATCATCCGCCACACCCTCAAAGAGCCCACCAGACCCCCTCTGATCAACTCGCTAGTGCACAGTTCGCATATATTCTCCCTTCTAATTACCTACTTGTCACCTATCAAGCAACCCTGTCACTACCCGTCACTACTACCCATCACATTACACCCTAATCTTCCTCATGCTTCTACCCAATCCCCAGCCCCCAACCTCACATTGCACCACACACCCGTTCTTATCAAGTCCCCAGTTCAATGTTTTCACATATTCTCCCTACTAATCACCTATCGATCACCTATCCGATTATGGGAACCTGTTATTTTCTGTTTGCGAACCCTGTATGTGAACGGCCGTCGAAGGTTCGTTTCGCATGAACTTCGCTAACCGCAATAGACTTCAATGGTGAGGTGAAGTTCGAAAACTAGAAACATTTTTGCTGCCGACAAAAGTCATGTAAAAAATGTTTCAAGGTTTCTAACAACTTGAGATCTTTCAGTGAGTACAAGAGTGTTAATTATTTTTTCAAAAATACCTAATAGTTTCTGTGAAAATCAATTGTAAAGTTTCAATGTAAATTATCCTTCTGACCGGGGAAAAATATACCCCCGCCGACTTTAATGTTTAATTGCAAAGCCCCTTTAAAAGCTAGATACACCAAAATTACTTGGAATGTGAAGAAACACAGTGGAAACAAGAGGAATAAAAAAATTCTCCCAAACACTTTATACTTTGTAAGTAAATTGATTTCAAATTAATAAAAAAATATTCGATTCATAGAAAAAGAACCGATTAATTAAAACGATCCAGTTCATTCATGAGCCGTTAGTATATCAGACAATTCGTCCATGGAAGGTCGTGAATCTGCTGGCTCCAGCTGCTGTCTCTCCCCACATGCCTGCACCTTTCAACCCCCACCTAGGTTGGCACCCAGCGCACCCATGGTGCACTGGGTTCAAACCTAGGTGGTGGTTGACAGGTGCAGGCAGGTGGGGAGAGACAGCAGGAGCTAGCAGCTATGCATCCGAAAATACGCATTCTCTGCTATGTGGGTTGGGGGCTTTAGAGATCTTCAAATAACTTAATAGAACATCGCAACATAAGAGGATACAGTTCCTTGGATCAATTACCGTGGATATTGCCGGGGTAAAATTTTTATAAAGGGACAGGTAAGTATTTATGGTTCATTCAGAACATTAAAGGACATTTTTCGTGTTTGTGTTTTTATTTCATTTAACCCTTTTTGGAAATGTGTAAGGGGTACTTTGTACCTCCATACTCATTTCTCCTGGGAGGTGGTGGGCATCTGGGGTCCCCTTCTTAAAGGGTACTCCCACATGCCACCATGAACCGCCCCCCAGGGAGTCGTCGCCCCCACCTCCTTCTCGGGCACCGGAGGTGGGGAAGAGTCCCTTGTCCATGGATTGGACAAGGGCTCCAGTGGGTGTAGTGAAAGGCTCGGCCTCCCCTCCCCCCCCCCGGAGCCCCCCATACCATGGACCATGCGGGGTGGTATAGCTCATGTTGAGAAGCCCCAGTCGGACGGGGCTCCGCATTCTGCCTATCCCAGCCTGCATGGTGGACAAGGGGTAACAGAGGCTCGGGAGGGGGGACCCCACCCTTTTTTTTTTTTGTTACATTTCCCACACTCAGCCAATAAAAAAAAAAATATATATTTTTAAAGGACTTTGTAGGCCACAAATGTTAAAAAAAGGTAAATACCTTTTATTAATCCATATCCATTGAGGACGCCATCCGCACCCTCCCGTGAATTCCGCCTTGGCTCCAGCACTAATAATTTCCATGGTCGAGTCCCGACCCCTCTGACTGGGTTGGGTTCTCAAGTCATTCCCCCCTCAATATGGACGACACAGATTGCCGCGGCTGCGCGTTACGCATAGACGCGATTGCGTCTACGCAGCTCTAGCACTTCCTCCCGATTAGTCCAATGTATGCACGCATATTGATGACGGGGTGAGAGGAGGGTCTGGAGCTGATCAGCCGCAATCACGCCTATGCATACTGCACAGCAGTCTAAAGGACTTCCGATGCCACAAATGTGAAAACATTTAAACACCTTTTCATAATCCAGATGCATGGAGGACGCCATCCGCGCCCTCCCGTTAATTCCCCCATGGCTCCTGCAGTAATACCAACCCCGCTCGGGACCCGACCCCTCCACTAGAGTTTGGCCGAACGGTTCGCCTGCGATCGTTTCCATGCAAACTTCAGTGGTTCGCGTTCGCGTCCCGCAGGCGAACTTATGAAGAAGTTTGGTTCGCCCCATAATGCACCATGAGGGTCAACTTTGACCCTCTACATCACAGTCAGCAGGCCCAGTGTAGCCAATTCGGCTACACTATCCCCTGGATCCACCCCCCCCCCCAAATAAAAGGCAGGCAGTGGCGGCCATTACGCTCAATCGTGTGCCTGCGTTAGTGAGAGTAGGGCGAGCTGCTGCAGACAGTCTCTCATAGGGAAAGATTAGTTAGGCTTAGCTTGTTCCTGGCTGCATACCTGTTCTGTGAACCCACCACTGCATACCTGTACTGTGAACCCACCACTTCATAAATGTTCAGTGAACCCGCCACTGCATACCTGTTTTGTGAACCCACAACTGCATACCTGTTCTGTGAACCCACCACTGCATACTTGTTCTGTGAACCCACCACTGCATACCTGTTCCGTGAACCTGCCACTGCATACCTGTACTGTTCATTTAACCCGCCACTGTTTAACTGTTCTGTTCAGTTAACCCGCCACTGTTTAACTGTTCTGTTCAGTTAACCCGCCACTGTATGCCTGTTTAGTTCAGTGAAACCGCCACTATATACCTGTTCAGTGAACCTGCCACTGCATACCTCTTGTGCGAACCCTCCACTGTATACCTGTTCTGTTCATTGAACCCGCCACTGTATACCTGTTCTGTTCAGTGAACCCGCAACTGTATACCTGTTCAGTGAACCTGCCACTGCATACCTGTTTTGTGAACACGCCACCAAAACTTACACTCTCGCCATGGTGCGCACCAGTTCAGCACGGCCGTCACTACACAAACAGCTGTTTGCGGTGCGTTACACGGTGAGTTTGGTGTGTCAGTGTGAAGCAGTATCTTAATTACACTACCTGATAGATGTATACATATGCAAGATGTTTTAAAGCACTTTAGGCCTGTCATTTAGCATTCAATGTGATTTCAGCCCATAAAACGCTGCTTTGCGTCAAACCCAGATGTTTTCACAGGACTTTGGGCATGTAACCCACTCCTCCACCTGTGTGTCCAGGTGTTAGACCCCTTGAAACATATTTTCCATCATTTTACTGGCCAGCATAATTTTGTTTTTTCAAAGTTCGCATCCCAATTGAAGTCTATTGCGGTTTGCGAATTTTTACGCAAACCGAACGTTCCGCTGAAGTGTGTGAACCTAAAATTGGAGGTTCGGGCCAATGCAGCTGAGAACCTAATAGGCCCAGCTTACACCGTGGAAGGCAGTCCAACATTCATTATTTAAAAATTTTGTTGGCCTTCACTGAAAAATGGGTATATTCCTAAACAATTTTCATGTTGTGTTATTGGTGTACACAACAAATTCTTCACATGCCCATGTTTTTTTATTCCATGTCCAGGTCACGATTTAATAACATCCTGCATGTCCTGCACATCAGTTCCAATACAACCAGTCATTTGTGAGGACATCCTGCTTATGAGTCGTTTCACCCAAATCTGCCACTCATAGAACAACTGAAGCTTATACCCCTGAACAGTGATTTTGAGGCATTTGTTTGAAAGAAATTTTGTTACGGTTTTTTGTTCCTAAAATGCAATTGCCGTTTAGGAACCTCAAAAGAGAACACACTTACAGAAAGAAGACCCCATAATCTATTCCTTTAGTTTTATGGTTAGTTCATAGAAGATTGTTTTTTAATTCTCAATTTTTAAGACAATAATTTTTTTTTTTTTTTTTTAAAGTAAGTTTGACTTGCAACTCATTTGTGACAAAAAAAAAAAATTCTATCAACTCATCACCTAACGGAATATCTTGTGGGGTCTTCTTTGTTAAATTTGTTCACTTTTTGTGTTCCTATACTGCCCTGCCATTTTAGTGGCCATAAATTATATTGAGTAGTCTAAAAACCAAATGTCTCATAATGAGCTGTGAACAGCATGTGGTGCCCCTTAGCGCACTTAAGTTAGCCATACACTTGTCGATTTGCCATCAGATTCGACCAACAGACAGATCCCTATCTGATCGAATATGATCATAGAAGGAGTATATGGATACCTACTGCAAACATATTGTGAACCGATTTCAGCATGAAACCGTTCACAATCTGTTGTGGTGGTGGTGCTGCTGCCGCCGCTCCCCCCCGCATACATTACCTGCTCCGCCGGCTCGACTGCCCCCGGTCACCGCTTCTCTGTCTCCGCTCTGGTCTCCGGCTCCAGCATGCTTCACTTCATCCTTCCCGGCAGGAAGTTTAAACAGTATAGCGCCCTCTACTGTTTAAACTTCCTGCCGGTCATGAATAAATGAAGGCAAGCCGGAGACCAGAGCATAGAAGAAGTGGAGAAGAGCGGGGGCATTTGCGCCGGCTGAGCAGGTAATGTATGCGGCTGTATTGCGTTGGTCGTCGGGCACTCGAATGCCGCTAGCCATGCGCTCTTTAACCGCGGGCGATCGTCGCTTATTTTCCGCATGGCACGATTGACGGGATTGAACGTAATGGATCGAAATTCGGCGTGTAGCGACAACGACTGTCAGCAGATTCGATCCCAGTGAACGAATCTGCTGTCGAAACGGGCACAAATTGGGCCAGTCTTTGGGCAGTTTAAGCCTTCTCAAAAATTTAACGTTTCTTGCATTGTTGTACTCAGCAGAACTAGTATCATGTCTTTAATGATATATTTTTATCGATACCAATGTTGTTTTAGAAAAATTATCTCTGTATCTGAATTTTTCTCTTTTTTACACACAGTTTTCCATTTACTTAAATATTTATAGCAGCAATCATTGTTTTTTGTAAAAATACCCCCCAAAAAACATAATACTACTTTTCAAGAGTAATGCTATACCACGTGTGTTGCACTTTTTGGAAGCTGATATGCGCTAGGAGTTCAATGTGTACATTTTCTGATTTTACATGTAACTTTTAACACTATTGATATTGATTAAGTAACAGTTTTTAGTGATCACTGTACATACATCATTGTGATACTTACAATTGGTTGATTGGACGGCTTAATAGTGGGATCTGAGGCTTTGGACAAGTTTGCATAAGGCCACATCTTGCCTATTATGGCCTGATCCCATACTTACGAGTTCTATGTTTTCACATGTGGTTTCTTGACTTAATGAAATCTTGTCTCAGTTTCATATGTTAAGGTACTATACATGCAAACAATGCTAGTTGAAGTAGAATTGAATGGTTAATAATGGTTTAGCCTTCGGTATTGGTACCTTCAACTGTATAGAATTTTGTATTATCTTATTGTAACGGTTGTTGTCAGCACACACAGTATTTCTGATTATTGATGCTCTGCAGTATCAACAATAATACAGATGATATACCCGATTATGTGTGATCTGCAGAACCACCAATAATACCAGTATAGCTTTTGACACAGGACACCTAATGTGGTAAAGTGTTTGGTTCAACAATAAGAAAAGGTTATCTCCCGAGGAGCAGGAGATAGAGAGTCAACTGCAGGCATTGGACCCCTGAGCTGCATGTGGCCACTGACAGCTGAAGCTGACCTCCTCAAGCGGATGAGAGACAGACTGTACTGCAGCAAGGGATTCCATGATGGATTGTGAATCAGACTGTACTGCAGCCACGGATTCCCTGATGGACTTTGAATAAGACTGTACTGCAGCCAGTGTACTCCTATGGAGTATAGCACTCTGACTGAATTGCAAGAAGCTGTTCCTGAGGAACAGGTAGCTCTTTCAAATAATTCTCACCTGGAGATTTAGTGTCAAGAGTAGTACAATAAGGCCGGTTACTTAAGTCATGCGTGACATCCAGAAGGATCAGACAGGCCAGGTCGGCAACACACGAGTACACAAAGTACATAGACAGAAGGCTTATTGGGTAACCGGGTACAGGCCAGTTTGGCAACTGGTCGACAGATGGGCAGAGGTACCGAATCAGTAAGCGGGTGAGTAATCAGGAAACACAGAGTTCATAACTAGAGATGGGCCTTACAGTTCGCCGGCGAACGGTTCCCCTCTAACTTCAGCTTTTCACGTTTCAGAACTTTCGCGAACTTTTGCGGAAGTTTGGTTCGCCCAATAATGCACCCTGAGGTGTCAACTTTGACCCTCTACATCACAGTCAGCAGGCCCAGTGTAGCCAATTAGGCTACACTAGCCCCTGGAGCCACTCCCTTCCCTAATAAAAGGCAGGCAGCGGCCATTACGCTCACTCGTGTGCCTGCTTTAGTGAGAGTAGGGCAAGCTGCTGCAGACTGTCTCTCATAGGGAAAGATTAGTTATGCTTAGCTTGTTCCTGGCTGCATACCTGTTCTGTGAACCCACCACTGCATACCTGTACTGTGAACCCACCACTGCATACCTGTTCAGTGAACCCACCACTGCATACCTGTTCTGTGAACCCACCACTGCATCCCTGTTCTGTGAACCCACCACTGCGTACCTGTTCTGTCAACCCCACCACTGCATACCTGTTCTGTGAACCCACCACTGCATACCTGTGCTGTGAACCCACCACTGCGTACCTGTTCTGTCAACCCCACCACTGCATACCTGTTCTGTGAACCCACCACTGCATACCTGTGCTGTGAACCCACCACTGCGTACCTGTTCTGTTAACCCACCACTGCGTACCTGTTTTTTTAACCCACCACTGCATACCTGTTCAGTGAACCCACCACTGCATACCAGTTCAGTGAACCTGCCACTGAATACGTGTACTGTTCAGTGAACCCGCCACTGCATACCTGTTCTGTTCATTGGACCCGCCACTGTCTACCTGTTCTGTTCAGTGAACCCGCCACTGTATACCTGTTCTGTTCAGTGAACCTGCCACTGTATTATTATTATAATTTATTGTATATATAGCGCCAACATCTTCCGCAGCGCTGTACAGAGTATATAGTCTTTTACTGTCCCTCAGAGGAGCTCACAATCTACTCCCTACTATAGTCATAGGTCTATGTATGTAGTGTGTAGTAGTATATGTATCGTATTATATGTATTGTAGTCTAGTGCCAATTTAGGGGGAAGCCAATTAACTTATCTGTATGTTTTTGGGATGTGGGAGGAAACAGGAGTGCCCAGAGTAAACCCACACAGACACAGAGAGAACATACAAACTCCTTGCAGATTTGGACCTGGCTAGGATTCCAACTGGGGACCCATCACTGCAAAGTAAGAGTGCTAACCACTACACCACCCTGCTGCCCATAAAGCTTATCTAAGCATGTAAATAACAGAGATATTTCTATCGATAACATGTAGACTCTATGACCAAAAATAAGGTAACCAAATTTTTCAAAACCTTTGAAAAGTTGACACCAGTGGTTCTCAGACTGTGTGCTGCGAGTATTTGCGAGTACTTTCTAGGGGAGCCACAGCTTCCATCCCAGCTACTGCCTTCTGTTATATTGCTTTGCATTGGGGCTTACAGGGGCCTGGGGGGAGCAGCACACACTGCAGCACTCTCCATACTCTCCGCACAGTAGAAGAAAGGTTCCAGGTTCCTTTGGCTGCCTGTCAAAATACATATTAAACACCAAGTTAACTCAACAAACACATAATATAAGGTGGCAGAGCGTTCAACCTGTAAGATGCCACAACCTGTAAGATGCCTGAGGTATGCTAGGGACCAACGCTTAAAAACACCTGCAAATGCAAGTAAAAGAAACACTGGAAAAGAACACTTCTGGTCAAACCATTTCCCACACTCAACACAAATGTCTCAGAAGCAGTGAATTACGTTCAAAAAAATTCCCACACTCAGCACATGAATACGGCTTCTCACCAGTGTTAGATCTCTCATGTATGATAAGGTTTCCTTTCTCTCCAAAACATTTCCCACACACAGCACATGAATAGGGCTTCTAACCAGTGTGAGATCTCTCGTGTATGACAAGGTTTGCTTTCTGTGTACAACATTTCCCACACTCAGCAGATCAAAATGGCTTCTCACCAGTGTGAGCTCTTTCAAGTTTGACAAGGCTTCCTTTCTCTCCAAAACATTTCCCACACTCAGCACATGAATAGGGCTTCTCACTAGTGTGACATCTCTCATGTATGACAAGGCTTCCTTTCTGCCCAAAACATTTCCCACACTCAGCAGAAGAAAAGGGCTTCTCACCAGTGTGTGTTCTCTCATGTATGACAAGACTTCCTCTCTCTCCAAAGCATTTCCCACATTCAGCACATGAAAAGGGCTTCTCAGCAGTGTGAGATCGCTCATGTTTGACAAGGCTTCCTCTTTCTCGTAAACATTTCCCACACTCAGCACATGAATAGGGCTTCTCACCAGTGTGACATCTCTCATGTATGACAAGGCTTCCTTTCTGCCCAAAACATTTCCCACACTCAGCACATGAATAGGGCTGCTCAACAGTGTGACATCTCTCATGTATGACAAGACTTCCTCTCTCTCCAAAGCATTTCCCACACTCAGCACATGAATAGGGCTGCTCACCAGTGTGACATCTCTAATGTATGACAAGACTTCCTCTCTCTCCAAAGCATTTCCCACACTCAGCACATGAATAGGGCTGCTCACCAGTGTGACATCTCTCATGTATGACAAGACTTCCTCTCTCCCCAAAACATTTCCCACACTCAGCAGAAGACACTGACTTCTTACCAGTGTGTGTTCTTTCATGTATGACAAGACTTCCTCTCTCCCCAAAACATTTCCCACACTCAGCAGAAGAAAAGGGCTTCTCACCAGTGTGTGTTCTCTCATGTATGACAAGACTTCCTCTCTCTCCAAAGCATTTCCCACATTCAGCACATGAAAAGGGCTTCTCACCAGTGTGTGTTCTCTCATGTCTGACAATGTGTCTTTTCTTCTCAAAACTTTTCCCACACTCAGAACATGAATATGGCTTCTCACCTGTGTGAGATCTCTCACGTATGCCAAGGTTTCTTTCATGTCTAAAACATTTCCCACACTCAGCCCACGAAAATGGCTTCTCACCTGTGTGGTATCTCTCATGTTTGACAAGACTTCCTTTCTCTCCAAAACATTTCCCACACTCACCACATGAATAAGGCTTCTCACCTGTGTGAGAATTCGCATGTTTGACAAGACTTCCTCTCTCCCCAAAACATTTCCCACACTCAGCAGAAGAAAAGGGCTTCTCACCAGTGTGTGTTCTCTCATGTCTGACAAGGTGTCCTTTATGCCCAAAACTTTTCCGCTTCTCACCTGTGTGAGATCTCTCGTGTATGACAAGGCCTCTTTTCTCTCCAAAACATTTCCCACACTCAGCACATGAATAGCGCTTCTCACCAGTGTGAGATCTCTCATGGTTGACAAGGCTTCCTTCCTGCCCAAAACATTTCCCACACTCACCACACGAAAATGGCCTTTCACCAGTGTGAGATCTCTCATGCCTGACAAGATGTGATTTCCATACAAAACATTTGCCACATGTGGACCAGGAATGAGACCCTCCAGCAGGGGGAGAGCTGTGCTGGGTATGGGGCCCTTCAGGGTTAGACAGGTGAGGGGAGTCTGGGAGAATATTTTTGTTAACCAGTATATCTGCAGGAGACTCTTGTCCAATGACATCATCTTCCGTTGTACATTCTGTGGAGACAGAGAGACTAGTCTCTTAGAGGTTCCTGATGCCTGGACTCTGCCCTGTTTTGCTCTCTGTAACAGTTTTCTCCTCTTTATTTGTCCTCATCATGTCACCCTCCTCCACAGACTGCTGTACACTCCTCACATATTTCTCCTCTTTTTCCTCTTTACTTGTCCTCATGTCACCTTCCTCCACAGACTGCTCATCACTCCTCACATACATCTCTTCACAGAACAGGTATGCAGTGACGGGTTCACTGAACAGTACAGGTATGCAGTGGTGGGTTCAACTGTTCTGTTCAGTGAACCCGCCACTGCATACCTGTTCTGTTTAGTGAACACGCCACTGCATACCTGTTCTGTGAACCCACCACTGCATACCTGTACTGTTCAGTGAACCAGCCACTGCATACCTGTTCTGTTTAGTGAACCCGCCACTGTATACCTGTTCTGTTCATTGAACCCGCCACTGCATACCTGTTCTGTTCAGTGAATCCGCCACTGCATACCTGTTCTGTGAACCCACCACTGCATAACTGTACTGTTCAGTGAACCCGCCACTGCATACCTGTTCTGTTCATTGAACCATATGTGCTGTAAAGCCACCAAAACCTGAACTCTCGCCATGGTGCGTGCACCAGTCCAGCACGGCCGTCACTACACAAACAGCTGTTTGCGTTGCTTTACATGGTGAGTTTGGTGTGTCGGTGTGAAACAGTACCTTAATTACACTACCTGATTGATGTATACACATGCAATATGTTTTAAAGCACTTTAGGCCTGTCATTTAGCATTCAATGTGATTTCTGCCCTTAAAACGCTGCTTGTCGTCATATCCAGATTTTTCCCGGTGACTGTTGGCGTGTATCCCACTGCGCCATGCCCCCCTCCAGGTGTTACACCCCTTGAAACATCTTTTCCATCACTTTTGTGGCCAGCATAATTTTTTTTTTTTTTCAAAGTTCGCATCCCCATTGAAGTCTATAGCAGTCCGCGAACTTTAACGCGAAACGAAACTTCCGTGGAAGTTTGAGAACCCGTTTTGCAAACCTAAAATCGGAGGTTCGGCACATCTCTATTAATAACAGGTAACATTCTCACAATATGCTATTCTTTGGTGTGAGATCCTAGGTCTCAACACATGTCAACTATTCTAGAATATAATAGTATCAACACATCAATATACTAGTGTTAGGTGTGAGGTCCTTGGTCTCAAGACCTGTGAACTAGTCTAGTGGATAACCGTAGCAACACAGCAATCTACTAGTATTAGTTCTGACTTCTTTGGTCTCAACACTTGGGAAGTACTATAGTACTGAACCTTTTTTTACGCTATGAAAGTTTGTATATCTTTTTATCAGTACTCCATGTAATCAATGTATGATGTATTTTATATTCATTGTTCGGTATATTGGCAATCCACACATAGTAAAGAAATGCAATATGCTAAAATGTTTCTCTTTGAATTTTTTTATTATTAACAATGTACTATTAACAAATAGCATCAAAATTCTTAATTTTTTTTTATTACTTATGCATATCACATTCACAATGTCTTTAGGTCCCGTATGAACTGTACAAGTAAAATTAAGGTTCACAGTACAAATAATATATTACAGTATGTGTTCATTGTACAGTTAATAATCCCTGCTTCTATATCTGTGTCCTTAACAGTTTCATTACTGTATGAAGGGGTTGCATTTGTAATAAACTTTAAGTATTTCCCTTTTTTTTTTTTTTTAAGAAACTAACACTTCTATATGTTTAATAAAAAAAAGGTAAAAAATATGTTTCTTAAAGAGAGAAATAATGCTCAAACATTCCACCATTGTCAGCTTCAATGTGCATGACCTAGTATTTATCTGCATGATATCACTTATATGTTAATTATACACATTTTAATGTTGGGATTACCCGTGAATTGTGAACCGGAAATTTTAACAATGTCAAATATACTTATTAAAGGAGATGGCCGACTCTGTTTCCTATAGAGCCTTCATACTGCTCTCCTGATTCCCTTTTTTCAGTGCTTTCTGAACTGTTAGCAGCTTTTTGGACAAATTGATTCAAAAAAGTCTTTACCCTTCTGAATGAGGATTCTATATTTTTCATTGTGCTCTACAGCTCCTGAAGAAGGGTGGACATGTATTGTGCATGCGTAGGCACACTTTCTTGAACACTAAATCCAGTGTAGTATGGAGCCTAGCGTCTTTTGTAGGACACGGCTCCACAAGACTTCTAAATATACTTGTTTGAAGTGTGTACACCTGGGTGGAAATGAGCAAGTACAGGATACAAAACAACTAGAGAAGATACAGAAGGTGGTATAAGCTCCATAGCCTTCCCTCTCCTTACCTCGAAAATTCACCTCCAATGTGTAACAAAATTTGTCTACTATTTTCTTTTAACAATTTTTATATGCTTCCCAATTGTATTTTTTACATCGGATTATTTTGAATGCTGATGTCTAAATAATCTTCTACGTACACATTTTCATGTTTTGTAAATTTACCTTCTGTGAGATTACAGCTTTTGCAGATTATCAAAAGTGCCTTGACCAAGGAACTATTTCGATATTGTTAGCTAACCGGTTGTTTGTTTTGCATTTACAATACATATTGTGTGCTTTACAACATCTAAATTAACATATTTAAATCATTTTGGGACTGAGTTTCCTAATGATTATTTTATTGTCTCTCAGTTTGAAACATATTTCTTATTGGTTTTTGTGTGGACCTAATAAACATTGTATGTTTGATTTGCATACTGTATGTGGTATTATTCTAATTTTCACCAATATGTTTATAGAAAAACTGTTAACACTTTCAAAACCTTCATAAAACATATAACTTAGTAATGTACTAAAATACTATCACTGTTAAACGGTGCGTTTCTAAAAATGTTACACTTGTGATTTTATGCACAGCAATGAATAAGATAACCTTTCCAACTTGTTTTTTTACACTTTAACAGAATGTTATACATTGTAACTTTAATAATCTACACCAATGACAATGTCAATAATCAAAAGTAGAACATTTTCTAATAAGTACAGACTCAGTATACCCATCGTTGAACAGTGTTTATCTTCGATGCAGTGATATTGATAATATACACACATTACTGTCAATGTAAGTAACAAGCCAATAGCACACCTATTGCAGTGACGGCTAACCTCGGCACTCCAGCTGTGGTGGAACTACAAGTCCCATGAGGCATTGCAATACTCTTACAGCTGTCAGCATCAATCGGGGAGTCAGAGGCATGATGTGATTTGTAGTTTTGTCACAGCTGGAGTGCCAAGGTTAGCCATCACTGACCTATTGAAGCTACTTATTGTTGTATTTGAACCACACTATTTTTCGGCTTTACATCTTATGTTAATGGCTGCTTTACTCAGCTTGGAAATTGTACAAAGAATGTATTAAAACACCATGTAGCCTAATTATTGTTTTGTTTGAAAGCTGAAATACAGAAATACTATATAGTGCATGAATGACCATTGTCATCACTTTAGGTATCTGAATACAATCATCTATTTTTTATTGGTAGGCCCTGATTATGTCTCTGTTCTTAAAGTGAAGGTTCTGGTACTATCCCCAAACATTAAAAATTCCCATCTGTTTACCTTTTGCTTCTTACAGCACCTTGGAAGGGAGGAGGTGCCCTCGCCGCAGCTCTACAGGCTCCGCAGGCTCCTGGTGGTATCCGGTGGAGCGCCTGACCTGGACAGGCCTGCGGCCATGTAGGGCTTCTTATGCGCTCAAAATTGAGACTCACGTCGTCGCGCTGACGTCATCGTATGTCCTCCGTGCTGTACTGTGCAGGCAAAGAAGTACTGAGCCTCCACAGTAAAGACTGTAGGACATCCTATGACGTTGGTGCGCCGCCGTGATGCGCATATTGGAATGCACCAGAAGCTGGACCTGGTCCCTTGCCTGGCCAGGTCAGGCGCTCCAACGGAAAACAACTGCAACTTGTGGATCGGCGACAATTTACTAATGTTATATAGAATTGCTTCCAGTTGAATCTGTACCGGACATGTTGTAATTTATTGTTTTTTAAATACAATGATAATGTAAACCGCAAATTAGTGTTGGTGTGTATAATGTCTTGCACTTCAACACAGGTTCACCTTCATAATTGTACATGTACTATTGCCATTGAACACTATGATAGTTTACATAAATTGTGTCTTTCTAACAGCCTAATCTACGTCGATCGGAAGCACTGGTAATTCTATGCTTGTCCGATCAAACGATGCAGGAATTCTATGCACCATATTTGCAATGCGGACGATAAAATTAGCTGCACGAACATGTGTGTTTGGTGAGGTGCTAATCCAAGTAGAGGCTCAATTACATGGTTGAATAAGTACTATTGAATGAAGGATTTCTGCTTTGCATAAATTCTCTTTTTATTTGTTAACAATGGATCCGCTCATGTCTACATTTATAAAATATGGAGTCTCACCTTTGTACTGGCGACCTGCCAAATATTGATCAAGCCCACTGAAGTTAATACTGTACTTGCTAGGAATAAGGGAGAACAATCTGGACTGGCGTGGGGTCGTGTTGTGACGTGATAAAGTTGGTACATAAACTGTTTGAGTGATGCCTGTATGCAGAGTTGTAGTCATTATTTCTAATGTTGGTGAAATTTGCGTTTCATGGTCTGTCTTGTAATTTTTATTTATAGTATAAACAAACCAACATCCTAAAAGAACACTTACACATGTTTATCTACTGTGCCTAGTACACTATTAACAAACCTGTTTTCCTTTTGTTATTTTTAGAAAGTAAATATAAATGTTTCGTTTATTTTTTGTTCTTAAAGATTAATGAGTTAGACATGAAGTGAGTACAGTGTTTTAATAACTTCAAAAAAATTATTTTTTTTAAAGATATGTACTTCTGTAAGGACAATTTGTAGTCGTTTGGTGTTACATAATTTTAGATTTTTAACATTGATTATCAAACTGTACTTACTTCCTGTCTGATTGTGCCATTGTTAAATCTGATATGTTACTTGTTTTTTAAAGGGATCCTGTAGTGTGGTCTGGTTCAAAATTAGTTAAACTTACACGGTTCTTCAAACGGTCCCCCGTAGACATCCTGTGACTGCGCATCCACTCACCGGTGATCCAGCCACGCATGCATGTTTTCTTCTTGAATTTCACACTTTAAAGTGTGAAACTCACTGCGCATGCATTGCCATGGCCTCAATCCCACTGATGTCACCAGGAGCATACTGTGCAAGGCCAGTACGGTCTTTGTCTGGCTAGTACGCTCCTGGTGACATCAACAGGATTGAGGAAATGACAATGTAGGGTAAATGTGTTTCATAGATCAAAGTATGAAATTCAAGAAGTGAACCGGAGGCGTTGACGGAGCATCGGTGAGTGGCTGCACAGGCATGTGATGTGTGTGGAGTACAGTTTGAATCACCGTGGTACGTTCTACTCAATTTCCCCCAATACCCTACAGTTTCCTTTTTTTCCAAAAAAAATGTAATAATCGATATTTTTGAACTTGCTATGCACTGTATATGCACATGGATATCAATTTTTTTCACTATTCTGTTCACATAATCTTGCAGTGTTTTATTAACAAATGTTTAATAAACAAATCAAAATGTAGATGAATCGTTTATTAAAACTCAGCATTTTTTTAAAAATAAAGTTGGATAGTTCGGGCTTCAGGGAATGTTTTTACAGCACTGTCCGACTGCAATTTTAATGTTCAACATATCAAGCAGAAAAATAACAAGTGTACAATATGTACTGTATGATAATGTATGCTCATGAAGCCTATCTTCTTATTACCGATGACATTGATAAGTAAACTGAGCAATGTACACTACTAGATATTTTTCCCTGCACTGTCAAAATACAGTATTTAGTACACTTTATGCATGCACCTGTGCTGATCAAAACATGTTTAAGGTTGATCTGTAACATTTATGTAATGTATACAAAAGTACATAAATCTACAAGTTTAGCTTAATAACAGCGCTACACTTCAAATCTTTTTTCTCAATTCTCTTGTACTTTTATAAGCCAACGTCACATACAACAAAAGTTACGTTGTGAGTTGGTGTTCTAAATGTTTCCAACGTCTATAATTATAAAATTGTAACGTGCACAATCTATAAACTTAAAATGACTAAACTAAAAAAAAAAAAAAAACATTGTCATTGAAAAGTTCCAATGAAAAAATGTGTGTATCTTTACTCACCATATTTTTTTTTGAGAATCTTGACTTGATTCTCAATGATTTTATTTTGCTTATCTAACAATAGAGTAACGTTATCCAGTACGAGTTCAATGAACTCATACACTGTTTTAGAGTTTCTCAAAATTTGTTCCATTAGACAACGGTCTTCATTACCTTCCTCGAACAAACGTGGGTCAAGCAATGGTTCGCTAATGGAACTGGTTGTTTTTGATTGTGATGTACCACAACACTCTGGCACTGCATCTACCTTCAAATTTGAAGTATTGCCATCTGCGACATTTTCACATTGATTTTCAGAATCACCAAGAAATTTTACGGGTACGTTTTCTGTGATTTCTAGGTTTGCAATATTTTCAAATTGTACGCAACTCAATGTTTGTTTATCAACTTCGGGGTTCTTTCTGTGGCTTATTTCTTGAATGGAACTGTTATTGTGTGTACATTCTTTCAAGTTACATGGTGTACGTGTGCATATTTTGTCATTTGCCTCCATGTTTGCTTTTGTCTCCCTTTTTTTTTTTTTCTCTTCCCCTTTGTGAATAGATTTCACATTTTCATGTACCATTTTATTATCCACCGTTTTGCCTTTCTTCTTTCCAAAGGTTACTGAGGGAGGATACACAAAATCTGTGTAAGACGCAAAATTTGTGGTACATGATCTTCTTGGGCGCGTTTTTAAGATCTTGTTAGGAACTATCTTCCTCTCATGGTCAATAACTTCATTGATTTTCCTTTTATTTTTTATTGTGGCCCTTTCTTGATCTAATTCTACACCACTATTTGAAGCTGTTTTAGTACTTTCATTAGCGGCATTGACTGTACCATCATTGTAATCTTTCTTCTGTCTACTACCTAGTTTTGTACTGTCATCTACATTATTGAATGCGACATTTTTAACCTTACTTTTAGTTTTCGGTTTTGTGTATTTGGCTACTGATGTGCGGTTGCTGTATGCTCTTGACTCATCAGTATGTTCAGAAATCTTGTCGTTATTGTTCACTTTTTTATTCTCCTGTCTTCCTTGATCTTCACTCAATGTTTTCAACGGTTTCTTCAACACCATTTCCTCTGTAGATAATTCTGTAAAAATTACATGACAAATACAATGATATAGAGTATAAATAGCTATCAATTGTATTAAAAACATTTTTTGGTTAATGTTACTTTTTAAAAAAAGTACATAAATATATATATATATAAGTTTTATTAAAAAAGAATGTGTAACCCATGAAGAGTTTAACATTTTATAACATAACTGCTAGAAAGATCAATTATTTATACATCAATTCCACATTGAAGACCAATACATAGTGTTTTACACATGAGAACTGTAAAGAAAATCATACATGATTCCCAACATAGTTTACAAAACAATAAATACAAAGAGGGTTGTGCATAGTTATTCATACCCTTTACTATGATTTCAGTCAGTTGCCCATATACATTGCCTGATGATTGTTAAAAGTGCACCTGAGTGTAATCTAAGATCAAAACAAATACAGCTGCTCTATGATGGACTCACAGGTTGTTAGAGAATATAAGGAGCAACAACACCATGAAGTGCAGAAAACACAACAGACAGGTCAGGGATAAAGTTATGGTTAAATTTAAAGCAGATGTAGTTAGAAAAAATATTGCCAAAGCTTTGAACATTCTACGGAGCACTGATCACGCAAATATTCCCAAATGGAATGTGTATGTCACAAATGTACGCATTGCCGTCCAACGAAACTCATAGGCCAAACATGCAGAGCACTGATCAGAAATGCAGTCAAGACGACCATGTTGACTCGTTTTTAGCTGCTGAAATCAACAAATCAGGAGTAGAACAACTATTATTCATGAACTGCACAAAGTTGTGCTTGATGGCACAATGTGAAGAAGATATGCATTGTTAACAAAAAAGCATTTGAAGTCCGGTTGCCAGTTTGCAAAAAGCCATGTGGGGGACACAGCAAACATGTTTAAGAAGGTGCTATGTTCAGATGACACCAATATTGAACTTAATTTTAAAAAAGTAAAAAAGATTTTTGTGGCAGAAAAGTAACAGTGCACATTTCAGATTTCTCAAAACACAACACCCACACTTTCAAAGATGGTGTTGTCAGCATTATGTTCTGTGAGTGCTTCTCTTCAGCATGGACAAGGAATCTGGTCAGAGTTTGTAGGAAGATGGATGTAGCCCAATACATTGAAATGTTTAAAGAAAAGCTCTTGGAGTCTAATAGGTATTTGAGACTGGGGCGTTGGTTCACCTTCCATCAGGACCACGACCCTAAACATAAAGCCAGGACAACAATGGATTGGTTGTAAACTAAACAAAACCAAGTGTTACCATGGACCAACAAAAGTCAAGATCTAAAGCCAATGTAGACTCATTGTCAACATGTTACAATTGCTGTTCACAAATGCTGTCCATTTAATCTGCTTGAGAAGTAGCTTTTTTGAAAAGAAGAATCGTCAAGGATTTCATTCGGTACATGTGCAAATATGGTAGAGACCTAACCGTAAAAACTCTCTGCTGTAATTGCAGGAAACGGTGGTTGTACAAAGTGTTCTTTGAGGTTGCTGAATAATTATGCACATGAATTATGTATTATTTGTATTCCACTGTATTCGTGTACACCAGTTTCTATAGGTCTTTCAAGTGGAATTACAATGAAATGGATTTATGTTTGTGTCCGGAATGTGAAAAATTGATGAAAACTTTAAGGGGCTCAAATACTTTTTCAAAAAAATATATTAGGAAACTTACCAGCATCGACACGGCTGTTTTGATTAAAATAATTGTAATCAAGCACTTATGACTCATGTCTGCACTTAAAATTTAGCTAATGTCCTGATCCTATGCTACAATCAGCCACCATCTGCACATTACAATATAGCCTTTAGGCAGATTGATGGAATAAATAAACAGGACGCAATATGCAGCCACCCTTTTTAGTTTTGGGACAGCTTACAAATAATGCATCTGCACATGTAGAAATGTAATGTGATGCAGGGTAATTGGATACAAATTGTAGACTAAACATGTGCGGCAGCGTAATCCTTAATGAAGTTTAATCACACACACAACACCTTTAATCTTGCCTGTTATACTCGTTGAGAGCGTTAACAACAGACATTACTGGTGCTTCAATAGTAAGTACTGTATGTGCTTCACATATTGTTGTACGCCTAGAAAATAGTCAAAGATGGAGGAGTTTTTTCGACACCTGCTGGATGCGCCCGGCTAACGGTTAAGTACCAAAATATCATTTATTTTTAAAGATAACCGAAAAACAACAAAAAAGGAGATGAACTCACCTGGGGCTTCCCTCAGCCCCCTGCAGCCGAACGGTGCCCTCGCAGCTACAATCCGATGCCTCTGGACACGCCGGCGACGACTTCCTGTTTTGCCGTCACCGGCCAACATGCATAGGAACGCGAGTGATTGTTGGCGTTACCAGCCTGTATATTGCCCCCTATGCTGCTATTGCGAGCTCCTGCTCGCAATAGCAGCATAGGGGGCGATGTACAGGCTGGTAACGCCAACAATGACTCGCATTCCTATGCATGTTGGCCGGTGACGGCAAAAACATGAAGTCGTCACCAGCAGGTCCAGATGCATGGGAGCGTAGCTGCGAGGGCACCGATCGGCTGCAGGGGGCTGATGGAAGCCCCAGGTGAGTTCATCTCCTTTTTTCTTTTGACTTTAGGTTATATTTAAAATTTGCAAGCCAAATACATTCATGATTATGAAACGTGGATAATTATTTAAATTCAAGGTACACCCAACCAAAAAAAAAATAAAAAAAATACCGGTATCTTCTTTTCCTGTAGTAACCAAATTCAGCTTGATGGCATTTTCAATGCTTTCATCTTCAAAGCGTGATTCTTCATTGCTTATTTTCATCTTCGATGAGTACTTTAAGTACACACTTGCTTTCGGAACATGGACATGTTCTGTCAATAATAGATCAATATAAGTTTAAGAAAATCAAATACATTAAAAATACTTTATTAATCAGATTTTCATAAACCATTAAAAAATTAAAACATGTTTCATTACACCTAAAGTGTACACTGCAATTGTTGTTACTTATTTCGTTATTCAATACAAATTTACATTTAAGGTTGAGGTACTATTAACACATATCAAAAAAAAATCTAAATAAATTTGATTTCTCTATTGGACCATGTATCCCTGCTGTGCACTCATACTTACTCACTGCTGCTGAAGTGCACCCAAGCAGCTTTATTACCTTGTAGCCCGGTTACACCTTGTATACATGTTATATGCATTACCGGTACGTAAGTTACAAATAATGTATGCGTTGCGCCTGTAACAATGATCATTGTTGATGTTAGTGTTTGTTGACTAGCGGGATTTATAAACCATTGTCGCAATGATGAAAAAACCAACTATGTCATCAAGCTGACAGCGGGGGACTAGAGCAGCAGTGACTGACTACGATGGCATATGAGAGCTGCATTGGGGTTGTTAAAATATCCACGAGACTTTACTTTATTTTTATTACTAGGACTGTCCCCTTAAACACGTATGTAGTGATATGATTTGTAATGTACACCTAACCATCTTTAGTTTATCACGTGTGTCAAAGTACAAGCTTACAAATTAATTTTTGTTTTTTAGTTTTTGTTTTATTTGTTGCACTAATCTATAGCATCAGTTGAAGTCCAAGGAAAAAAAATATCACATACAGAAACAACAGTAGTGGCGTACATAGTGCTTTAACCAAAATTTTAACACAATTACATAACCCAACACGAAAAAGAAGACCAACACCCCTCCTCCCAAATTCAACCCCCTGCAGCCATCAAAAAAATACAAAATTTAACATGGAAAATTAATGGTGTACCTGCAAACTGTATAATACAGTTGCCATCTTTTTACATTCATTTGCAAAGTGTGCTGTATTACTATGACCATAAATCGCATTTTACACAAGACATGTACACGGGAAAAGGTTCCCATTTGGCAGGCTGCAATGTGTCCCAGGTTATGTCTCACTTTAGCCCACTCGGTGTCCCTGGCATGACACTCTGTGGACGCATGAGGTAATTTTAGTCTCATTTACCATGTGCGTAGTTGGAATAAGCTTTTATTTACCTTTAACTTTTTCAGAAATAAATCGAATTGCATTTCGGGTGTCATTTGTAACTGTAGTTTAAATTTAATTTCTCAGAGGTTGTTGGAGTTATTATTTGATGTCCATATACACTGCATTTTCTTTCAGGGTTATTATTGGATTTTTTTGGCTAAAACTTTTAAACGGTATGCTAATACTGTTGTATTCACATTTTCAGCACATTTTACAGAAAATCCAATTCCACTACAGTCATACTGTACTGTATAAATTTTTTTTTAAAGAGACTCCGTAACAAAAATTGCATCCTGTTTTTTATCATCCTACAAGTTCCAAAAGCTATTCTAATGTGTTCTGGCTTACTGCAGCACGTTCTACTATCACCATCTCTGTAATAAATCAACTTATCTCTCTCTTGTCAGACTTGTCAGCCTGTGTCTGGAAGGCTGCCAAGTTCTTCAGTGTTGTGGTTCTGTGATGCATCTCCCCCTCCAGGCCCCTCTCTGCACACTGCCTGTGTATTATTTAGATTAGGGCAGCTTCTCTCTTCTCTCTTATCTTTTACAAGCTGGATAAATCCTCCTCTGAGCTGACTGGGCTTTCACATACTGAGGAATTACATACAGGCAGAGCTGTCTGCACTCTGAAGGAAGAAACAGCCTGACACTTCAGTGGAAGATAGCTGCAGGGGGAAAGAAACACACAAATGATCTCTTGAGATTCAAAAGGAAGGGTGTATACAGCCTGCTTGTGTATGGATGTATTTTCTATGTGTGGACATACTGTACATCAATCTACTTCCTGTTTTGGTGACCATTTTGTTTGTTTATAAACAAACTTTTTAAAACTGTTTTTAACCACTTTTAATGCGGCGAGGAGCGGCGAAATTGTGACAGAGGGTAATAGGAGATGTCCCCTAATGCACTGGTATGTTTACTTTTGTGCGATTTTAACAATACAGATTCTCTTTAAGGTATTTATATAGAAAGGGCATCTAAGGCAGCACTTTACAGATAATTTATTCATCATTTCATTGACAGAGCTAACAATCTAATCTTGGCCATAGCCGACGTGTAAAGTCCTGAAATATCATTATTATGTATTGATGGAGCACTTGCAACTTCTATAGCACTTTAAAGAGTACACAGTCTTGTCATGGACTGACATCTAAGATGCAAATCTCACATTTCAACACTTCATTGTGGGAACACTGCTTTCTTATGTGTTTGTTGAACATGGGTGTAAACTCCAGGGCTGTGGAGTCGGTCCAAAAATCCACCGACTCCGAATCCTCAGTTTTGGATTCCACCGACTAAGACTCCTCGACTCCGACTCCTCTAATTTGCATATTACAATTTTGTTGATTTAAAGTATGGAACATGAAATTCGTCTCTTAACTGCCAAAGCTTAGGAATTTTAGACTACTATATTTATTCACTTTAGACTAAAACTAGTCCTTGGTAAGAGTACTTGTAAAAGGTAAAAAACGGAACTAAGAATATCTATCAGGCCCTAGGCCAGTGATGGCTAACCTTGTCACTCCAGCTGTGGTGGAACTACAAGTCCCATGAGGCATTGCAGTACTCTGACAGCTCTAAGCATAACTCCGGGATGCAGAGGCATGATGGGGTTTGTAGTTTTGTCACAGCTGGAGTGCCAAGGTTAGCCATCACAGCCCTAGGCAATGTAAGTGTGGGTACATGTAAGAATGATGGTGCAGGTACTCTTCAGGTGAATGAGGAGATTGTAAACAGACAACACCTCTGTGTTCAATGTGCACAGCATTCTCAGTGGATTCCCTGCAGCTCTGTGGGGAGTGCATATGTAGAGTATAGTACTACTGTGTAACAAAGTAAACCTGAGACAGATGAAATTAAAGTTTTATACATACCTGGGGCTTCCTCCAGCCGTCTTCAGGATAATCAGTCCCTTGTTGTCCTCCTCCACCACCTGGATCTTCTGCTATGAGTCCAGGTACTTGAGCCAGTCTGGCGTAGTGCGCATGCACACACTCCGCCGCCAGGAGCATACACCTGTGCAGCACTATTGCGCAGGTGCAGAATGTTCCTGGCTGTGGGAGCTGCATGCAGCCGGACAGCGATGACTGGCTGAATTACCAGGACTCATAGCAGAAGATCCGAGTGGTGGAGGACAGCGAGGGACTGATTAGCCTGAAGGGGGCTGGAGGAAGCCCAAGGTATGTCTAAAACTTTACTTTTCATCTGTCTCAGGTACCCTTTAATTTTGTAGTCACCAAACCAAATGTTAACATATCAAATTATTTGATTTCATCAGCAAAGGGAGTGCATACATTTGCATAAATCAGCATCAATGCAGAATTATTTCCATCTCATTGACCATCTCTATTAGTGACACAGCTACACATCAGGCTTTATTCTTACAGCATAGATGTTATTTAGTATATATAAGCGATTCCTGTGTACACATCATATATACAGTCACAATCAGATATGTATATCTGATCTTAAAAATACGGGGACTACTTTATTGAAGCAGCACAAGTAACTAATTTTGATTGGTTTATTTCATTTTTGTGGACTAAGCACAGCAATTACTGTATATATACTGTATATATACATTATTTTTAATGACTATTATCTGAGAAATAGAACATTTTATCATATTTCCTATTTAAATTACAGTTACAAATTCATTCGGAGTCGGTGCATTTTTTCCCGACTCCGACTCCAGGCACCCAAAATTGCCCGACTCCACGACTCCGACTCCACGACTCCGAATCCACAGCCCTGGTAAACTCTATCCCACACACTCAGAGTACATTAAATTTAGCTCCACCCACACCTGTGGCTTAGAATGATACTCCGCAGACATCCAGTGCACACGCAGCCACTCACTCATGTTCCGGGCCAACATCTCCAGTTCATTTGTGTAATTTAAGAATTTGAGCTATGAAAAGAACTGCTCCTGCGTTGTCGTGTCATCACTACCGCTTATGTTCCCAGGAGCGTACTGAGCATTAACAAGACATACTCTGCTTTCGTACTATCAGTGTTCTCCCCAGGCTCTTTTAGCCGGGTGCTCCACCCGGCTAGATTTGGTGACCACCCGGCTGTCATCGGCTCACCTCTTCACCTCCTCCTATGCTGTAAGCAGAGTTGCCCTGCATTTTCATCTCGACCCACCCGGCTACTTTTTCATGCCACCCGGCTACTATTTCATGCCACCCGGCTGGAAAAAATGTCTGGGGAGAACACTGACTATATTCATGTTATTATCGGTGGGATCGAGTGAATGTAAACCAACATCCACCAGTTTTCTAACTTTCAATTATTAAAGTTTACTGGAGTCTGTGACCGTAGCATCGGAGAGTGGCTGCGTGGGCACCGGTTGTCTGCGGAGTAACATTAGAGGCCCCAGGTAAGTTAAATTTTTTTTTAATAATAACCCACCTACACTGTTAATTAAAGTACAAATAAGTAATTGATAACACAAAATTCATAAATTTTACACACTTACCCTCGTTATCTCTTCTAGTGAGAGAAGACGGTTTTAGCTTTTCTTTCATTGTCTTTTGTCCATTTTTTTTAACCTCACTACTGTCAATTTTTTTTTGTCTTTCTTTGAATACGGGTAGGTTTCCTTGTTTTCTTGTATTATCTGAAATTAGAATTAAAAAAAATTTCATTTACAACCATAAAGAACATTTGATCATCCGATTTAAATTGATACAATTTACATGTAATGTTAGTAAAACATTTCAGCTTCAGTGATGTACGGGATCTGAAAGGGACTCCAAGCTCTACTTAAACAATGTAAAGATGTATACCATTTTGGAGCTGTCTTTATTCTCTTTACAATGAAATTTATAAAGTGCAGCCGTACGCCTTTCAGTTTTCGGTACTTCCGCTATTTGAACTGCGTATGCTTAAATTTTCAATTACAACAGTTATTAAAAATAGAAGGGGTATGCCGGTTGTTTATGCAATTTTGGAAACACGAGAAACAGAGGTTCGAATGATATGCATCTTTACATATTTTAAGCACTGCTCTCAGTCCCTTCTACGAACCAGAGATTGCTAATCGAATCACGGATCAATTGCGCATGATTGCCATTGGCACTCGTGCAGTCACAGTACAGAGCTCAGGGGCGTATTTGGGCAATATATCGCCTATGGCCAACAATGAAATAGCACCCCCCTCACCCCCAACACACACACACTGTCAGAGCCCCCTTCCCTGTAAAAACAGCATCCTTTATCATGTTTATAGATGTCTGGTTAATTAAAAGCTTATAATGTACACACATTTGGGGGGGAGGGGGCAAATCAGAGGTCAGCACACAATGCATCTGGTTTACGATCAATACAGAAAGACACAGTAACAGCTTCTACTATACACACTATGGGCTAGCATGGGATCAGCAGAAAATGCAGCTGGTTTACTATCAAGATAGAAAGACACATAGTAACAGCTTGTACTGTACACACTGGGTGGTAGCTGGGATCAGCACACAATGCAGCTGCTTTACTATCAATACAGATCTGCACAGAGTAACATCTTCTAGTGAACACAATGCAGCTGTTTTACTATCAGTATAGATAAAAAAGAAACAGCTTCTACTGCACAAACTGGGGGTAGCAGAGATCAGCACACACTGCATCTGGTTTACGCTCAATACAGAAAGACACAGAGTAACAGCTTCTACTGTAATTACTGGGGCTAGCAGAGATCAGCACACACTGCAGCTAGTTTACAATCAGTACAGACAAAGAGTAACACCTTATACTGTACATATTGGAGGTTGCAGAGATTAGCACACACTGCAGGTAGTTTACTATCATTACAGGCACAGAGTAACAGCTTATACTGTACATACTGGGGGTAGCAGAGATCCGCACACACTGAGTCTAGTTTACTATCAGTACAGGCACAGATTAACAGCTTCTACTGTGCACACTGGGGGTAGCGGAGATCTGCACACACTGCAGCTGATTTACGATCAATACAGGCACAGAGTGACAGCATATACTGTGTAATGTAAGGGTCCAACGACCCGTGGGAAAAAATCAAATCTGACGTGTGTATGCGCCTTTACTATCAGTACTGGTACAGTCTAGGCACATTCGAGCCCACTTATGTTATTATATTAACCACACTAAGCTGAAGGAGTGGGTGGAGGTTTATTGGCCATGCTATAGGGGGGTGAAGGAGGGGTGCAACAGTGGACACAAGGGAGGAGGGAGGGTCCCGATAAGGGGGGAAGCGTCTCTCTCTCTCTCTATATATATATATCTATATATAAATATATATATATAAATATATATATAAATATATATATATATATATATATATATATAAATATATATATATATATATATATAAATATATATATATATATATATATATATATATATATATATATATATATATATATATATATATATATATATATATATATATATATATAAAAATATAAAAATATAAATATAAATATATAAATATAAATATATATATATATTTAAAAATATATAATTTTTATATTATATATAATATAATGTGTACATGCACATCTCAAAGACACAAATACACTTGCACACAGATACACATACATACACGCACCATACATTTATACTATGCACAGTCAGATACAAACATACACATACAAACATCCATTTGTACACACATCCAACAAATGCACACATACAGTACACACATACAAACAGCCATTTACACACAAATCTAAGATATGAACACACAAGTATCCATTCACACACATATCCTATATTCTTTCACACATACAGCACACTTTGCATACATACACCAGCACCTTCAGTTTACAGCACTCCATCACGCTGTCTACCATACTATGCACGTTACTGTTGTCCGGATCATGAACGATTCCGAACTTTGATCCTAATCTATTTTTAGAGTCGAATCATCCGAATCATCAAAATGAGTGATTCGGATCGTAAAAGGGTCGGGTCAATGAGCAACACGCCCCCTCTCATCGGGCAGCGGGATCATGGAAGCAGAGTAGTGATGTGAATTGCGGCTCTTCTTGTACAATGGGCTCTTCTGAATCATCTCCCATTAAAGAGCCGGCTGTTACGGCTCACAATCGGCTCTTCATTAAATATCACTAGACACCACTCATAATCGCAGTAAAAGCCCGGCCCCCGTCTCCATGAAAACTCCAGACTGCTTCTCTGACTGGGGGAAACCCTCCTGCTACTGCTCTGCCCCATACACTCCTACAAGCTACAAGAGGAGGAATACATTTCCCAACATGCCTCAGCGCCCTTAATTACACAGCAAAGCAGAGCTTTGTTGGGCGGCTGAGGCATCGGCTCTTTCAAAACTAAGAGACGGCTCTTGTCGTTCGCAGCTAACAGCCGGCTCTTACAGCCGGCTTGTTCGCGAACAAGCCATCACTAAAGCAGAGCTGAGATGGATCGCTGAGAGGGGAGACAGCCTTGCAGGGAATCAGGTAGATGAGAGAGAGGGGACATGGGTGCCACTGCCAGATATGTGTAGAGCACACATACTGGCTATAACGTGATGCTCATTATAGCCCGTCTGTTCTGTAGTTGTGCACAGTGAACAAATTTGAAGCTTTTGGCTAAGCTCAGTAACTTTGCATGCACTGTGATTGAAAGTCAATATGATCCTCCTGCACTCGGCACTAAACAGCTGCACTTCACTTCTGGGAATACTTGTGGGAATGCTTTCTTTAACTTCGACGTTTGCTTTCAAAGTACACAGATGAACATATAGGTTAAATATATGTAAAGCATATGATTGCAGCATGTGGGTATTGTGTGCAAACAAACATTTCTGCTCTCTGCTCTTACCTCCTTCCTTCTCTGTCCACTCCATGCCCTCTGTCCATCTTCTCCCCTTCTCTGTGTGTCCACCCCCCTCCCCTTCTCTGTCCACTGCAGGGAAAGAACTGTCCTGCTAGTCATTTCACCCCCCAAGCTTCGGTAGGAAAATGATCCGAGATTCTGATCAAAGATCCGGATCTCTTCAATGATCCGATTCGAATCATCCGGATCAATAAAAAGATTCGAAATTCCAATCTCTAATGGACAGAGGGCAGGGAGTGGACAGAGAAGGGAGGAGGGACGGGCAGAGAGCAGAAATGTTTGCACACAATACCTACATGCTGCAATCTTATGCTTTACATATATTTCACCTATATGCTCATCTGTATACCTTGAATGGAAATGTTGCACATTGAAAGAAAGCATTCCCAGAAGATAAGTGCAGTGCAGGAGGATCATATTGGCTTTTAAACACAGTGCATGCTAAGTTACTGAGCTGTGCTGTGCTGAGCCAAAAGTTTCAAATGTGTACACTGTGCACAACTAGGAACAGCCAGCCTATAATGAGCAGCACATTTCTGCCAGTATGTGTGCTCTACACATATCTGGCAGTGGCACCCATGTCCCCTCTACCTGTCCCTGCAAGGCTGGCTCCCGAGTCCCCTCCAAGAGAGCGATCCATCTCTGCTCTTCTTCATTCCAGGACCCCGTTGCCCGCTGAGAGGGGGCGTGTTGCTCCTGTCCCCGCCCCTTTTGCTATCCGAATCACTCATTTTGAAGATTCGGATGCTTCGACTCACAAAATAGATTCTGATCAAAGATCAGAATAGTTCATGGTCCGGACAACACTACTTCTTACTGGAAGGCAAGGCAGCGGGGACTTTTGGCAGCGCTGATCTGTAAAGCAGCACTAAGGAGACAACGGGCTGCACAGAACGGGGGCAGGCATGGCGCCCATGGGTGCTATGGCGCCCATAGCAGTAGCCATGCCTGCACCCTTCAAAATACGCCACTGACAGAGCTACCTCGGGGTCTTTATGACGCCCTCCATGGAGACCAGGTCGGAGCTCCAGCTAACGGCTGGATGCAGACAGAGTGACATCCTGGGAGCCTTGATGTGGATGAAGGCAATGATAATTATCCATAGATTGCTTTGTTTCATTATCATAACTACCGTAAAAAAAAATAAAAAATTCAAACCCATACAATATATGCCCATGTAAAATTTGACATCAAATTACTTAAAGTTAATCCGAGGTGGGATTTACTTATGCTAGTGGGGCACAGACCCTGGTTGTGCACAGTAAGACCAGTTTCCGTTGCCCCATGGTGTGCCTCCATTTCCCCCCTGTGCAACGACCCCCCCCCCCCCCCACACACACACAGTGCTGGTAACACGTAGTGTGTCGACAGCAGAATGTTCACCAATTAGCTGTCAGTCAGCTTCACTCCCCCCTCTGCGCTCCCCTTCAACGTCACTTCCCTCCTATCAGTTGGAGGTAAGGAAGAAGGGCGGGTAGCGCCGATACGGAGGAGGAGCAGTGGCGCTGACAAACACCGCTTATGTAAACATTGAGGTGGCGACGCAATGTGTGACGCCAGCACTGCGGGGGGGATAGCGTGGCGCAGGGGGGACATTGAGGAAGAACATTGTGGCAACTTAGGCTGGTATTAGTGTGCACAACCAGCCTCTGTGCCCCATTAACAGAATTATATCCCACCTCTGGTTTTTTTTAACATGGGTGAAATATTACCATTTCGCTTTGCAGTTCGTAGTTTGCGTAGTATAGCTTGGCGCATGATATTTTCCCATTTACAGAACTCCACTGTGCATAGTTTCTCTCGTGCCATCTTTTCTTTTACAGCTCGTTGACAGTCCTGGAACCGACGTTTGCAGTTGTAAGGTGATCTTGGCACTTTTGATATGCCTGATATCTGCAATAAAACAACCAATAAAATCTCAAAGAAATTCAATTTAAAATTATTGAAAAATCTTACCGACAAACCTACATACATACTTGAATATCATGTTTTGAAAATTAAAACCATCCTTGATTTGCATGTTTGAGGATAGTTACTAGAGAGTCTGAAGCGATAATAAATCTTTCTACACATTGCATACATAGCAGGGGCATGTCTTCCCCTGCTACTTCTCTGCTATCCAGCGGGTAAAGGGGCTGGATAATCGGGTATGTTTATGTTTTCTCTGTGATACTGCACATCACCGGTAATCAGATTCTCTCTGTGTTACACCGATCGTTACAGATACATTGTGTGTGTGTGCGCAAGTATCTGAATGTGTGTTTGAGAGTTTGTGTGACAGAGTCATAGTGTGAGGTTTGTAGAATGTGTTCCAGAATATGAGGTATTAATGAAAGTGTCTTTAAGTAAGAGAGAGCTTTTTGTTGTTTACATATGTGTATGACCAAAAGAGATAGTATTCGACTTACTGCCTGTATGTCTGTGAAAAGGTTGTGTGCTAGTTATAGTGTGTTTGTGATTGTGTAAACTTTTAACAAATGCAGTGCTGTGGAGTCTGAGTCGTGGAATCGGGCAATTTTGGGTGCCTGGAGTTGGAGTTGGAGTCTTTGAAAAATGCACAGACTCCTACTCCTAATGATTTTGTAACTGTAATTAAAATAGAAAATATGATAAAATGTTTTATTTTTCAAATAATTCTCATAAAAAATAATGTATATAAACAGTATAAATACAGTAATAGCTGTGCTTACTCCACAAATATGAAATAAACCAATCAAAATTAGTTACGTGAGCTGCTTCAATACAGCAGTCCCCGTATTTTTAAGGTCATATATAAATATCTGATTGTGACTGTATATATGATGTGTACACAGGAATCTCTTATATATCTATATACTAAATAACATCTATGCTGTACGAATAAAGCCTGATGTGTAGCTGTGTCACTAATAGAGAAGGTCAACGAGATGTAAACAATTCTGCATTGATGCTGATTTATGAAAATTTATGCACTCACTTTGCTCATGAAATCAACTAATTTGATATGTTGTTAAAATTTTGTTTTGTAAGTACAAATTAAAGGTTAACTGGGATGGATGAAAAATAAAGTTTTATACATACCTGGGGCTTCCTCCAGCCCCCTTCAGGCTAATCAGTCCCTCGCTGTCCTCCACCACCCGGATCTTCTGCTATGAGTCCTGGTAATTCATCCAGTCAGCGATGTCCGGACGCATGCCGCTCCCACAGCTATGAACATTCTGCACCTGCGCAATAGTGCTGCACAGGTTAAGTATGCTCCTGGCGGTGGAGTGTGTGCTTGTACACTACGCCCGACTGGCTCAAGTACCTGGACTCATAGCAGAAGATCCTGGTGGTGGAGGAGGACAACGAGGGATTGATTATTCTGAAGGCGGCTGGAGGAAGCCCCAGGTATGTATATAACTTTAATTTCATCACTCTCAGGTTTACTTTGTTACACAGTAGTACTATACTCTACATATGCACTCCCCACAGAGCTGCAGGGAATCCACTGAGAATGCTGTGCACATTGAACACAGAGGTGTCGTCTGTTTACAATCTCCTCTTTCCCCTGCAGAGTACGTGCACATCATTCTTACATGTACCCACACTTACATTGCCTAGGTCCTGATAGATGTTGTTTTTTCAGGTTGGTACATTTTACACGTACTCTTACCAAGGACTAGTTTTATTCTAAAGGGAATTAATATAGTAGTCTCCATATGCTTCTCACTTCAGTTGTCTTGTACAATACCTAAGCGTTTTCAGTAAAGAGACAAATTTCATGTTACATACTTTTAATCTACATAATTGTATTATGCAAATTAGAGGAGTAGGACCAGAGAAGTAGGTGGAATCCTAAATTGAGGAGTTGGAGTCTTTTTTTTTTTGGACCTTCTCCACAGCCCTTAAAAAATTTTCTTTAAAATATTTACTATGTTCATGTATATATGTTTCCTGGCTTGAGAAATTAAATGTACTCCAATCGTTAATAGCTTTGAATCATGCCAATTTAGCTATGCAAATATTCACAATGTACACAGGCTATGATGCATTAGGACATTTCATAGTTAAGAATGTTTGCGTAGGCCTTAAATTTCCTACGTCTGCAGTCATGTTTCATCCGCCTACAACCACAGTCCTCATGAAAAAAAATATGTAAAAAGCGTTAAATAATCTTTAGATTTGCTGACCTTGTATGCACAAAGTATTAAAAAAAAGGGATGAGTGTGATATATCAATGTGTTTGAGAAAGCATGTTGAACACCAGAAAAATGATTACTCGCAATGGAATTTGTAAACCAAATGTGAGTAGCTGCAGTACACCGAACAGCCACTGCCTGTCAATAAATCATTTTCTGCAGTTTGGTTAGTGAACTGTTAATAAAGAACCATTTTAAAACTTAGACTGATTCATGAAGAAAATTACTATTAAGGATCTGGTGATTCATTACATAGAACACCAAACAAATTCTGTTATATATTTTATTTTTCATCATGGAATGTTCAAATGTTTTTATCTAAAACACAATACAAAAATATTCCAGCAGATCCATCATCCTATGTAAAAAGTTACAACTTGACAATCGTACAGAACTAAACCCTATGAAAGGAACACGTAAGAAATACTCTAAAGAAAACCTGAACTGAAAATAAAACTCAAAACAAGCTTACACAAGTCATACTTACCTTCCATGTAGTCTACTCATCAGTGTCTTTCTCCTGTCCCGCGTCCTGTTTGTTCACTTTGATCAAGGGAATTCTCCATCCTCCATTTTGAAAATGGCTATTACCATATCACAGCTTCCAGGTACGCACACTGTTAAACTGTAACATCGCCCACTTGAGCCATAAGGAAACATGCACACATCAGTTGTCCTCTCAGTTGTAACTGACAACAACTGATAAATAACTGACAGTAACTGAAATATTTCTGTTCTGACAAAATGTTGTCAGAGCTGGAAGGGATCACTGCAAGAAGAAAATGGTGATCTTCTGAGAGGAAATGATAACAAGGTTACTATGTAATGTTCATTTGAAGTTACAAATTGTGTTTATTTAAAATAATGTTAGTCAGTACAGGTTCACTTTAAACTTAAATGATAAGCTAGATTATTAACCGAAACAAAAAACCTTACCTGCTTAGCAACATTATCCCACAGTTCTTTTCTTCTAGCATTTTCATTCTTGTTTTTGTCTCTTGTCGAAATCCAAGTTAAACATGGACATACTAGGTCGCATAACACCTCATTTTGTCTATTGGTAAATTTATATGCTCTTTTACGGTTTCCTGCAACATCCTGTTCAGTTGAATTAGGATTCCCATCACAATCTAACTCCCCAACAATTTGAACACTTGATCCGGAATCACTGTGTATTTCACTGTTGGAACCTTGAGCAGATGGCCCATTACTGTGTTCACTAGAGGCATATTCAGAATCTGACTCTATTTCTTCAGCATCGTCATCTGAGGGGTAAAAATTTGGGTCTCGATAATCAGATAAATTAGACAAATCACTGTGATCAATATCTGTTTGATGCTCACTGTCCCCGGAGTTATATTCATCTTGGTCAGAAAACTGTTGTGTCGAATTTTCAAAATGGTGTGCACCCTCATCATCAGAACTACGTTCTGAACCGGTGGCTGTACCTGGCCCACATTGTAATTTAAACTCTCTTGAAGTACCTGCTTTTTGGTTACAAGTTACCTCCTCTGCGGCCTCCAACATGCCGTCGCTTGCCTGCTCAAAAGTAGATGATCTGTGCATTGTATTTTCTTCAGGGCGCGGTCCGCCCTGTGGCGTAGTTTAAGTGTCCAGTCGCGTGTCAAACCGCCGATGTAGTGTGGAACCGCGGGGTCTCGTGTGCGCATCTAGTAATGCTATTCTCGCTTATTCTCGCGAGAACGATGCCACCCATCGGCGCGAAAGTCTTAAAGAGCACCCTCGCATACAGCATCAGTGACGATGTGATGCCCTAAGTGTTCTTTTATATAAAGTATCGCAATTAAAAATTAAGTAAAGATTATACCAAACCTTTTATTGCCTTTTAAACAAACTTTAAAGTCCATGCTATCTAAATTTTTCAACATAATTAAATAAATGCGCATCAAATATAAATACATTGGTGTGTTACAAAAATATATTTATATTTGCTGCGCTTTTCTTTGATTATCTCTAAAAATGGATATAGCATGTAATTTAATGAATATTGCAAAGGCAGTGAAAGGTTTTGTGAAATCTTTATTAAAGTTTTGAATGCGAAACTTTATGTAAAATAACAATTATGTCTTAAACACTAAAAGTACTCGTATATTAGAATTATTTAATACATATCATTCACTTTTTTCCCTATACATTGAAAATGTAAAATGGAGGTGGTCATTTGCAAAAAATAAAATAATTAATTTTGAGAAACTATAACAAATACAGTACAGTGACTCACTTTAATAGACAAACGCTTGGACCAATCAGAGTGCTTAAATTTCAAATAATTGAAAATGACACAGGCTAAACATTCAGTACGAAGAGGGACTTGAGTACATGCATATCGCTAGTCCAGTATGTGATAGCTATACGGCTGATACATATAGGTATAACTTTTTATTATTCATATTGCAATTATTAGTTAATAATGCAACGAACTGTATATATTTAAAAAAATTAGATTAAAAAATATTGTTAAGAGCCATATATAATACAATCGCGGGAATCACTTCAAATTACAACGTACTGCACACATAAACTGTATTTAATTAATATAAGTACATTCTTTTCCTATCTTTGTAGCGCAATAGTCTCTCTCTCTTTCTTATCTTTTTTAAATGCAATAAAAATGTGCACGTTTATCTACCGGGTGTATTAAAATTTATTCTTAGAGGTCAAAACGGAGACAATTTTTATTGCAAGAATTGAAATAGTTCGTAAAACTAGCTGATTCTCTCAAATATATCCGGAGCATGCGTTGCCCATTTACAAAGTCGCCATCCCCGGTCTAACGTGTGTCCCTAAAACCCAAAATCCATAACTTAAAAATGTGCATGCAACTTGTTTGAAAATTTTGCTTCTCATTGACGCAGGGCTATGATTTGCTTGTTTTTCTCCAACCAAAGTGTGAGGAAACGCGGAAAAGCCGCCGTCTCTCGAGGTGAGTCGGCTGTTTCCGCGTCCAGCATGGCGTCACAACGCGGAAAAAACGCTGCATGCCGCATGGGCAGTACGGCGGAATCCGCATCAGAGGCGGCCCCCGCACTAGATACATTGCATGACAGTACTGGTGTGGCTGGGACTGATAGTCCACCAGGATTCAGGCTTACACGCGCGCGAGCACAGAGGCAGAGTTTAAATAGCAGTTAGAAGGGTGTCGGCTGACCAGCTGGGTCAGCTGACAAATTCCACTGCTCTCATTGGACCAGCAATTAGGGAGGTCCTGGAAAGGTCCTAGAGTATATATACTGCTGGTTGTTCACTTGCTCTTTGTCTGGCGTGCGATCACATATGTGGGAGCACTCAGACCTGTAGTCAGATCCTTAAGTGTGCCGGGACCAGCTGGAGCTGTAATCCTACACTTAGCTAGATTCTGTTGATAGCTAAAGTACTAGTTTGATTGTGATTATATGTTATGACTTTTGCCTGCTTTGACTATCCTCCTGAACTCTGATCTTGTACCTCGATATTTCTGATACTCTGTTGCCGAACCCCGGCTCGTTCCTTGACTCTGTTTCTGCCTCCTGATTTTGTACCCCGATATATCTGATACCTCGTTGCTGAACCCTGCCTGTACTTTGACTCCGCCTTTGCCTCCTGATCTTGTACTTTATCTGTCCGTGTGTGTACGACCTGGCTTGTCCGACCTCGAGAACCGACCTTACCGTTAGAGGCGGTTCCTCGCTCTGTTAGCGATCCTTCCTCCTAAGGGTCACTTTCAGATATACCTTCCTACTGTCAGTCTGACTCCTCCCGTCTTGGAGAGCTCAGGTCTGCGGAAGGAATCTGTGCAGTACTCCTTGCTGCATTGAGGCCTTGTCCTCTAAGTGTTACTGTTACACCAAACACTACACTCTACTCAGGTGAACAGAGGTTAGTTTGTATATCGGATTATCGGTGAGACTGCAGATCACTTATAATCTGGTATATATCTGTATT
This sequence comes from Hyperolius riggenbachi, assembly GCF_040937935.1. NCBI lineage: Eukaryota > Metazoa > Chordata > Amphibia > Anura > Hyperoliidae > Hyperolius > Hyperolius riggenbachi. The sequence goes on along the minus strand of NC_090649.1, from coordinate 49,015,870 downwards.
TCCGGTGATACGGCAGATCACCGGTAATCAGATACTCTCTGCGCCCACCGATCGTTACACAAAGTCTATAAGCGGAGATTCTGCGCCTAACCCTCCGCTATCAGTTAACAAACACAGAGTGTGACGAGGGAATGTCGGTTATGCGACGCTGATAGAAGCGTGTGTTGCAGGGCAGAAGCCATTAGTACTGTCTGTCCAGGACGAGATCCCATTTAATAACGGTGTAAAAGGGATGGTTGGTGTTTTAGAAAGGGAACACCCTTCTGCCTATTTGTAGCGTCCTGTTTTCAGTTACACACAAGGCCCTGCTATATTTAAGAGATAATTATATTTTTTATAATGCTTGCTGATTACTTTTAACGCTTAAATTTTTCAAAATGTGGTCAATTAACTTGTTCAACCTTTGTATAAAGTGAACTAGAACAGTTTTAAATAATAGCTCCATCTAGTGGTCAAATATAATAATGCACAACCGAAACTTTTATTTTATTTATTTTTTTGGTCTATTAATTTTATTAATAAAAACTTTAAATTTTATTATATTTTTATACAAAGCTTTTTCTTTTTAGCTCAACTTATCTCATCGTGGAAATTTTCACCTTAACCTAATAAATGTTTGGGCCACCCTTAGCAGCAATAACTGCTATCAATCTTTAGTAATATCTCGCAACGAGTCAATTTACACCACTCTTGAGTGATGTAGGGCCACTAATCTTTGTAGTGCTTTTGTATGGTTTTCGAAAATGACCCGCCTTTATAAGGTCATTTCCCAAATTCGAAATAGGATTCAGGTGAGGAGTTACACTAGACCACACCAAATTTAGAATTGTAATTTTTACTGCCATTCACATGTAGTTTTTCAGGTGTGTTTTGGGACATTGGCCTTCTGAAGCACCCTAGATTAGTTCAGCTTATTGCATTCATCCAATAAAATTAGATATTAAATTAAGTTAATGTTCTATTTACACAATACTTTATATGGACTGCATTGTGAATTAATCCTACATGACTACATACTCATCAAACTGCTTTTGAAGATGTCAGTGCTTTATAATTATGTAATAATAATATGGTAAAAACAACCAAATATAACTATGGTAGGCTTACAGTTGGAGTCTATCTGGGGACGATCAGTGACAGGACTATGTAATCCGTAATGTTCTACATAAGCTGTCAGTGCAGTATAAATAAATAATAATAACATGGCATGTCATTAGACTGTGAGTATGGTAGGATTCATGCCCGGTACAAGGCATAGTCTGCAGAGACTCCAGCCTCTCTGCGCAGTGTTATAGTGTTTGCAGAATTAAAACAGCTCTCATTCATAAGTTTGTTTAAGGCCTAAAAAAATAAATAAAGGGTATATATGCAAGTATGTAATGATCGGTGTCAGCACACAGAAAGAATCTGTTTATTGAAGATCTGCAGAATCATCATCAATACAGTTGTATACTTGAGTATTCAAGATATGCAGAATCACCAATAATACAAATATGACTAATCACTGTACACCGAATAAAGTGTAAGTGTTTGATGTAACTGTAGGCTATCTCCCTAGAAGCAGGAGATGTAGTAAACTCGACCCCAAACCACCTGAGGGGCAGGTGTCCCTGGGCAATGCAGAGACTATCTCCTTGAGATGGAGAATGGTGAGAATCTGTCAAACAGGGATATCTAAAAAATCAGATAACTGCAGCCAGGGTACTCCAGGAGAAGAAACCACTGGTTGCTAACATGCCGGACCCAGTAAGGAGCAGGAGTCCTAAGTGCAGCTGACAGTTGGTGTAATGCAGTCACTGCTATTACAGATAGACTGAGCACTCAGAGGTGAATGATAGCCTTGAAGGTCGGGCAGGCAAGGTAGGCAACACACAAGCAGATAAGGTACAGAGACAGAAGCCTGATTAGGTAACGGGGTAAAGTCAGTGCCTTGCAACTGGTAGTTCGATATGCAGAGGTACCTAATCAGCAAGCAATAGAGAGGTTGACAGAACAAATACTCATAACATAAATAGAACAGAGTCCTAGCCTGATGTGTGAGGTCCTTGGTGTAGACACTATTGAACTAATCTAAAGTATAGCACAGTAATGACACACTATTCTTAAGCTTTGGTTTGAAGTCCTTGTACTGAACACCGTGGAAGTGGTCTAAAGTAGAACACAGTACTAATCTGGATAAGTGTGTATTCCCTGGACATCCTGGTTGTAACACACTGTGGGATCTGACTGAGGTCTGAGTGCTCAAACATAAGTATTTGCAACTGTACAAAACTTGAGACTGACCCACGAGATATATATATATATATATATATATATATATATATATATATATATATATATATATATATATATATATATATATATATATAATGTAAACAGAGTTAAAGTGTAATAATGTTTTCTTTGATTTTTGTGTCTGTACACAGCTTTCAAAGGTCGACCTCACTGAGTGATCACCGTCTGCTTCATCCTTGGCAAAGTCTCAAAGCCCCTTTGTTCACACTATCCGCACCATTTGAGTGAATCCTTGAAGTGGTACCTGGTAAGTTGAACACCCACCCCCGCCATGAAAAGTGCTTGTGTTTTTTCAACCCCCTTCTTCCCGCAGGTTGACGTTGCAAGCGGAATGTAAAAAGAGAGACAGTGTATTGATGTTTTCGCTTATGTGTTTGTCTCCACACAGCTTTTTGAAATCTCGACTTCACTGTGTGATCCCCATCTGCTTCATCCTTTGCGCCTTGGTTCACGCTCTCCGCACCATTTGAGTGCATCCTTGAAGTGGTACCTGGTAAGTTGAACACCCACGCCCGCCATGAAAAGTGCTTGTGTTTTTTCAACCCCCTTCTTCCCGCAGGTTGACGTTGCAAGCGGAATGTAAAAAGAGAGACAGTGTATTGATGTTTTCGCTTATGTGTTTGTCTCCACACAGCTTTTTGAAATCTCGACTTCACTGTGTGATCCCCATCTGCTTCATCCTTTGCACCTTGGTTCACGCTCTCCCCACCATTTGAGTGCATTTCTTGAAGTGGAACCTGGTAAGTTGAACACCCACGCCCGCCATGAAAAGTGCTTGTGTAGAACATATGGTCAATGTGATTAAACAGATAGAAAAAAAAAAAATTGGTAACTGTCCATGTAAGTTTACCTGGTCTGAGCTTGCCTAGTGCACTCAATCATTGTTTCTCCCTTGTTTGGTTTGTTTTGAAAATCTTCTCTCATGTTACCGTTGAAAAAATAAAAATTCATTGTATGTAATAATTTAAATATTACAAATCTTCCTTTACGATTGAGAGTAACTGTAAAGGTGAATGTAATGTATATTTTCAAGGTACATTTTTTGGTAGTTCAAGATTCAATACGTTCATTAAATGTTTAGTGGATATAAATGTATTTGAAATCCGATGTGTGGAGTAACTTAAGAAATCAAAAAATATGCTTCTTTCATAGATCTGATCCACTGCACTTTTGTCAAATAACTGCCAAGTTCTACCGTCTTCCAGAGGAACCCGTTAAAGATAGTTTTCAGGATGGCGGTAAGATCATCATTCCAATAATTGATGCATAATATTGGATTACTAATCTATTTAACGGTAGAATGATAATAGGAGTTTACCTACACTGTAATAATATTAAAACACATAGAACCAAAAAAAATTAACCTGCACTCACCACACACACCACATAAATGTGTAGCTGTTAAAATTAATGCTTGCAATAACTGTACTTTTCTACTTGCAATGACTGTACGTTAAGACCATACAAGTACTTGGAAATAGATAGACAAGTACACGTACAAAGGTATTGGTCATTCAATAAAATAAAGAGCCAAAGATGAAAAATTCTCCTAGTCCACATTACCGATTAATGAGTTATTTATAAAAAATATTAGTTATCAAATAGAATTAACCGCAGTTTAGCATTGAGAGACATGCACACATGCAGTAACTTAAAAAGTATGGTAGAACCACCTTTTTCTTTGATAATTAAGTACCACTGCTTTCAATTTCAACAATATCCTGAAAAACATATATTAGTGCAAGGTAGCTGCAAGGAAGATTATTAACCAATTAAGGACCGTGGGCTTTACACCCCTTAATGCCCAGCCATTTTTTTTCCATTCAGACCACTTCAGCTTTCACGTTTAATTGCTCGCTCATGCAACCTAACACCGAAATGAATTTTTCCTACTTTTCTTGTCACTAATAAAGCTTTATTTTCGTGCTATGTGATTGCTTCTGCGATTGTTAACTATTTTTATATTCATTAAAAAATACATGAATGTTATCCAAAAAATGATTTTTTTAACTTTCTGTGCTGACATTTAAAAAAAAAAAAAAAATATCTGTCTACATGCAGCGCAAAAAATGTGAACAAACATGCTTTTGATAAAAAAAAAAAAAAACAATCAGTGAATATTTATTTTTTTTGGGTAAAAGTTGTAGCATTTAAAAACTATGCTGCAAAAAAAGAATTTTCCCATTTTAAAGCATCTATGAGTTTTCTGACCCCCTGTCATGTTTCATGAGGCGCAAAAATTCCAGGATAGTATAAATACACACCAAATAACCCTGTTTTTGAAAAAAAACATAAAGTATTCCATGAGAGGCATAGTGAGTTCATCCAAGATATTATTTTTTGTCACAAGTTAACAGGAAAGTGACAATTTCTGACAAGACAAATTAAAAAAGTTTCCATTTCTTCTAACTTGTGATCAAAAAATATGAAATCTGCCACGGAATCACCATGCCCCTCTCTGAATACCTTGAAGTGTATAATTCCCAAAATGTGGACATTTCTGGGGTGTGTTTACTGTCCTGACATTTTGGGGGGTGCAAAATTGTAAGCACCACTGTAAAGCCTAAAGGAGCTCATTGGACTTTGGACCCGTTAACGCAGTTAGGGTGCAAAATTGCCACACATGTGGTATTGCCGTACTCAGTAGAAGTAGTATATTGTGTTTTGGGGTATATTTTTAAACATACCCATGTTGGGTGGGAGAAATATCACTGTAAATGCCAATTTGTTAATTTATTTTACACACAATTGTACATTTACAGAGATATTTCTCCCATTCAGCATGGGTATGTGTAAAAATACACCCCAAAACACATTATACTACTTCTACTTAGTACGGCGATACCACATGTGTGACACTTTTTTGCAGCCTAGGTGCGCTAAGGGGCACAACGTCCAATTCACAGGTCATTTGGAGGCATTTGTTTTGTAGACTACTCCTCACGGTTTTGGCCCTCTAAAATGCCAGGGCAGTATAGGAACCCCACAAGTGACCCCATTTTAGAAAGAAGACACCCCAAGGTATTCATTTAGGAGTATTGTGAGTTCATAGAAGATTTTATTTTTAGTCACAAGTTATTGATAAATGACACTTTGTGTAAAAAAAACTATATATCTCTTTACGCTAACTTTTGACAATAAATAAAATCTTCTATGAACTAGTCATACACCTAACAGAATACCTTGGTGTGTCTTTTTTTCTACAATGGGGTCACCTGTGGGGTTCCTATACCACCATGGCATTTTACGGGATCAAAACCGTGAGTAGTCTGGAAAACAAATGTCTCAAAATGACTGTTTAGGGGTATAAGCATCTTAAAATTTTAATAACAGGTGGTCTATGAGGGGGAGAATTTTGTGGAACCGGTCATAAGCAGGGTGTCCTTTTAGATAACAGGTTGTATTGGGCATGATCTGATGGTTAGGATTGCTAGGGGGTGACAGGAGGTGATTGATGGTTGTCTCAGGGGGTGGTTATAGGGGAAAATAGATGCAATCAATGCACTGGGGAGGTGATTGGAAGGGGGTCTTAGGGGGATCTGAGGGTTTGGCCGAGTGATCAGGAGCCCACACGGGGAAAATTAGGGACTTATCTGATGGGTAGGTGTGCTAGGGGGTGACAGGAGGTGATCGATGGGTGTCTCAAGGTGTGATTAGAGGTGGGAATAGATGCAAGCAATGCACTGGTGAGGTGATCAGGGCTGGGGTCTAAGGGCGTTCTGAGGGTATGGACGGGTGAATGAGTGCCCTAGGGGCAGATAGGGGTCTAATCTGATGGGTAGCAGTGACAGGGGGTGATTGATGGGTAATTAGTGGGTGTTTGGAGGAGATAATACATGTAAACACTGCGCTGGGAGGTGATCTGATGTCTGATCTGCAGGGGATTTATTGGTGTGGGTGGGTGATAAGATTGCCCGCAAGGGGCAGGTTCGGGGCTGCTTGATGGGTGGCAGTGACAGGGGGTGATTGACAGGTGACTGAAAGGTGATTAGGGGGGATAGATGCATACAGTACCGGGGGGGGGGGGGGTCTGGGGAGAATGTGAGGGGTTGGGTGGTGATCAGGAGTGGGCAGGGGGGGATAAAAAAAAATAGCGTTGACAAATATTGACATGGAGTGATTGATGGGTGATTAGGGGGGTGATTGGGTGTAAACATGGGTCTGTGGGTTGGGCTTGGGTGTGGTCTGAGGGGTGCTGTGGTTGATCCAGGGGCAGGGGTGGGAAATCAGTGTGCTTGGTGCAGACTAGGGTGGCTGCAGCCTGCCCTGGTGGCCCCTCGGACACTGGGACCACCAGGTCATGATGCAGCCTGTATAATACAGTTTGTAAACATTACAAAGTGTATTATACACTTTTTGAAACGGCGATCGTAGGGTTAACATCACGCCGGCGCTTCCGTATGGCCGGCGTGATGTTGCGGCGGGTGCGCGGATACGAGCGGCGGCTTTGGATCTCGTCACGGATGATGCGATCGCTCCGCCCATGCCCTTACAAGGACCGCCGCCTCTGTGGGTGAGCTGGTCCTTGAGGGCTCCACTTCCCGGCCGCCCCTGTGCGTTAGGCGGTCGTGAAGTGGTCAAAGATTACGTTGCTGTCATTAATGATATGTTAGGTAGTTCACAAACAGAATACCGTTTAAAGGATATTTTCCAAGTACACTGTAAATAGATAAAGTGTATCTTATGTGAACTTTTTTCATTAACTGTATCTTGCATACGGTTAAATCATTAGTATAATAATGATTATGTACTAATTTTATCGAAAAAGGTATTGAATGTTTTAATTACACCGGACTGTAAAGTATTCCTGCATTTCATTTCAAAGGTGTGAATAATGTATACTAAAAGTTTGCAAACCATTTATGGAATACTGTAAGGTGGTTGGTGTAAAATGAGTTGTACTTAACATGTGCTTCTAATGGTCCCCCCCATACATTACTGTGCCCGCTCAGCAACTCAACGATGCTCCGGCCCCGCCTCCGGTTCACTTCTGGATTTTCAGACTTTAAAGTCTTAAAACCACTAAGCCTGCGGTCCTATGTCCTCCATCCCACTGATGTCACCAGGAGTGTACTGCGCAAACACCGTATGGTCTGTGCCTGCGCAGTACGCTCCAGGTGACATCAGCGGGAGCAAGGACACACGGCAACGCAGGCACAGTGTTTTCCAGACTTTTAAAGTCTGATTTTCAGGAATAGACCGGGAGGTGGGGCCGGAGCATCATTGAGTGGCTGCGCGTGCACAGGATGTCTGCGAGTGACCATTAGAAGCCCCGGCTGAGTTCAAGTCATTTTTCTCCAACCCCCCTACAGTATTATTTCAAACTGCAAGCCTGAAACCTTGCACCATCAACCAATGTTTTGTTTGATGTGTAATCAAAAAAAGTGTTAATTACATAAACAAATACATTTTGAACTGACAATCTTCACCTGCTGGCTTTGCTCACAATAAACATACATTTTAAAAACCGTGTATTACATGTACATTATTTCTACACAGTAATTAAGTTTGTAATCGGTGGTTATTAGTGCGCTATATGTAATGTTATATTTTTTTTTTTTTTTTAGGAAACATCTGCAAGAGAAGCCGACATTATAAATAGTAATAAAGGTAGCTCAAAACTCACACACAACGGATATGTGTACTACTTCGATAAAATGAGCAGTGATAGAAGAAAGCTTTTTTGGCGGTGTGAGAGGAAATCTGGTGAGCCAAAATGTTTGGGCAGGGTTCACACTAGACGACATACGAGACAGGTGGTAAAAATAGTCAGGGAACATAATCATGGACCGACACCAGAATTGATTCTGGTGTCCAATGTCCGTAATGC